>NC_143258.1:96633186-96787968 GCF_984573655.1 Nuphar pumila
TTTTTGAATGAGGCAAATGTTATGCAAAAAATTATTTTCTTTTAACTTTTAAAAATTTTCTTCTCATAACAATGGATAATTTTCCTTAATGCTTTAAAAGTCATGAAGGGTGACCTACTTTAGTATGTACCCTTCCATTGCATTCATTTAGATGCTGCAATTGGATTGAGGGCCATTGTTTGGTGCAATGGCTGGGCTGTCAGCCTGTCAGCATGGCGAATGATTTGACTATTAAAGAACGATTTATTTAATTGAATCAATTCTTTTACATGCATCTTTCATTTTTGAGTGTGGTGTAGTTTCATGCTTATTGAAGAGCATAGTGACAAACATTTTTATCGACAATTTTCCGTTTTTCAAAAACTCGCAAGAAATTGAAAAAAATCCATAAATCTCGCATTTTTTGGCAAAATCTTGGCAATAAAAAATAAATTAAAAAATATAAAAATTATTTTTTATAAGAAAGTATTAATAAAAATTATTTAAAAATAAAAATACACGATTTTTTTGTGATAAATAGCCGTTTAAAACGTAAATATCGCGTTTAAATCATGGTATTTATGTTTTTTCATAAATCTCGCGATATTTTGAAAATCTCGCGAGAAATTGCCGTTTTAAACTTTCAGGCAATTTCTCGCGATATTATAGCGAGATTTTCGTAAATCTCGCGATATTTGTCACACTGTTGAAGATCACTTGTTGTTTAAGCTAGACACTCCATGTTTTACCTTTTTCTTTGAAAAGGTCACTTTTAACTAAATTATTTGGGAGGTTTAGTCAATACAGAGGGTTAACATATTATTGTGGTTGCTTGCATTTCTTCTTATATATGCCAAAATTAAGCATTTTCTTTTGGCATGTCTTGTCATTGGAGGTTTATGGTCCTTCTAATTTGAAATTTACAGAAGCAACCACAAAGCTTCTTTAAATATTCTGAATTATGTAACTATTGAGTAACTTTAAATCTTATAGTGGTAAAATTAACATGGTTTTACTTTTAAGCCACCTATAGATATGTTAAACATATGGCATTTCCTGAATGTTTATGCTAAAATATGCTTTTCCATTTACAGGAATAAAGAGACTAGAAAAATGAAGGATCAGATTGAGAGAGGTAATAGCTTTGCATTTCTATGTGAAGATATTAATGATCTTGATCACTACAGCCAGATAAAGTTGCCAAGAGTGTCGGTTGTCATGCCTTTAAAAGGTTTTGGAGAGCATAATCTGCAAAATTGGAGAAGTCAGGTTGGATTTCCTAATACAAGCTGTATTCTATTAAATGCACTGCTGTTTGATCTATCCAATAGTATTACGAATAGTAATAAGTTGCTGCATGATTCTTAGATGGACATCCTTCATTTTTTCAAATTCCAATGAGATAGCATTCATGTTTTTCGTATGTAGAGTTTAGTGGTGATTTCTTTCTTTCTTTTGCTGATATTTGCTTTGATGGCTAATTCCACTTTGTCTCATTAAATGCCTCAATGCAGATAACTTCTCTCTATGGTGGCCCCTTGGAATTTCTCTTTGTAGTTGAGAGTACTGATGATCCAGCTTATCATGCGGTGTCATTGTTGATTTCAGACTTTAAGGTGAATACTTTTATCATGGTCAGATGATGTTCTATACTGTGTGTATGGTAGAGTTGCAATAGGAAATGTACATCTGTTCAAAAAGCTGAACTGTCTAGGATTTCTTATTTTATGTAGAAATTATGCAGCATTATCAGTAGTATGAACAATGATAATTCTAGGAGTTAGTTGTTCTCAAGTTATTTGTTGTCCAAAGCAAAGAATGCCAGTCTGATGTGAAAGGTTGATGCTAACATCTCAAGATAATGCTATGCAATCCAACTTCATATGCACAAAATTAGTAAAAGGTCTACTAAATTTTATGTTCACGACTGAAATTGTCAAAAACTTCAAGAGGGCACATTTGACTTTAACAGTTATCAAGGAAATCAAAATGTCTGCTTTGACCTATCCCCCCCTGTTTGACCATCAAAAGAAAAAGAAGAAGAATTACAGAGGCTGTCAATTTGTCAGCTATATACAAAAATCTGTCCATTTTTTTCTATCACGTAAAATTATATGTTTCTCTCAATGCATTTCAAACTCACATTCTTGTCTTTGTTGATAAAATGTCTTATGTTCTTTTGAAATAAATATCGGCGGCATACTAATAGTTATTACTAAATGGTGGTCAACTGAGTGATTTTAGGGCCAAGCATGTCTTTGAGACAAAAATGAAAAAACATGCAAGTAAATTAAGAACCAAAATAATTGTGTGGTTTATGTCACTTGCTGATAACTTGGGCGGCATTTTGTAATTTGCTCAAATAAAGTGAAAAACCGATGCTTTTGTGCCAGCAGGAGAGTTATGGTTGATCAGATTGAGGTGGTTGTGGTTCTGAATCCTGATGCCAATTATATAATCATCTAAGCCAGATGTTACAAGCCAGATCCTCATCTGGAGCTGGTAGGATTCCTTTTTTGATCTATCCATGTGCCCAAAATCCAACAAAAATGGATTTGAGTCAGCGATCTAAGCTGGGGTTATGGATTCACCTAGGATAAAGAAACTGATTCGGCTTTCAATTGGTTTCAAAAAGGGAAAAAAATATCATTTCTAATATTTTGATTGGTGGAATAACATTTCTAACAATTTTATGGGTAGTATCTACTGGACTCACTTTTATTTGTTATTATAACACATTGTTGATGAGGCCAGATTCCATAATTGGTAACTTTTCCTTTTTTATCCTTTCTTTTTTCCCCAGTGTGGGTTTAGGATTAAGAGTTGATATATGGAAATGGAGGATCCTGTCTGTCAGATATTTTCATTTTATTCAATCCAAGTCCTAGAGATTCTAACATGCATTCTTTCTGTTTTTACCTAATCTAGTTGCAGCGTCTATTATAGTCTATGTGTCATGCCTAATATCTATATGTGTTGTCATATTTGGCCTTTCTGACATGCTGATTATCTCTGTTCCTTGCCAGGATTCTATTGATGCGAAGGTTGTTGTAGCTGGGTTGTCTACAACCTGCAGTCAGAAGATTCATAATCAGTTAGTATGTGAATATGGATGTTTCTTCTATTTATAGTTTATTTTGGTCCATTAGATACACATTATTCAATATTTAATATAAAGGGTAACTTTCAAAAACAACCTAAATTTTGGGTGATAATAAAAAACACATTTAAGTTTTTGATATTGTTAAAAACACACCTAAACTTTTTCATAGTTAATTTAAAAGAACCCAGCGTTTGCTTCCACCAAAGCTGCCATTAAATGTATGTCCTAATTACCAAAACTTAGTTGTGTTTTTTATTATTGCCAAAACCTTAGGTATGTTTTTGGATTTTTTCCCAAACAAAATTTATTGTTTTGCGTATATATCAGTAACTTTATCCTATTAACTGAACTTGGACTAATGCTAAACCAAGGTTAATTTGACAGAAATGTGTTTTAAATTGACAGAAGACAAATTTAGGTGTGTTTTTAACAATATAAAAAACTTGAGCTTGTTTTTTATTATTGTCAAAACTTTAGGTGTGCTTTTCAAAATTTCCCTGACAAAAATCCTTCAGTTTGCAATATTTCCAAAAAATACATATTTCTTCGCAATGAGCCTGTCACATTTCTTTCTCATGCTCAAGTGCGAAGAACTATCCACATAATGATGCATGATTCAAAGCGAATGAACTCCTCTTAAGGGTGATGGGTTCTTATCTCATGCTTCCCTATAAGAGAGGAAGCATTGTTTGCTTTCTTTTTGGCCTTTCCTTTTGAGAGCTGTCCATTTTGTCTTTTTTCTTGGTTTTCCCTTTGGGCTTGGAGAAGTTGCGAAGTCGATAATATTTACTAGAGGGTAATTTTATGCTTGACTAAGATATGCCATAATTGTTTTAAATGAAAATGTAGTAGTTCCATTACCCTAAAAAGTGAAAAGCAACATCGACAATAGACAACTATTGCTTGATTTTGCACTGTTCTTTCTTTGGAATCCCGAAAGTTATTCTATGTTCTCCAAAAGTTTAACTTCCATCTTTTGTTATAGTACCTAATTTAATCTCAATTTTTTTTTGAATAATTTCATGTTCATTCTTATTAGTTATTATAACTCAAAATGATTCCTCAACTTTGGCAAGAAAAGCTGAGTTAATTCGAGGTGCTTAAACCTCTCCCTGTGGATGTTTGTGCATCTCATATTATTTAATTGCCACTTTTCTCCTCTACTTTTCAAAATATTTTTCTTTATTTAGTTCCTTTTTATGTTTTCTTTTGAGCATTAAGCGACATGTTAACGATTCATCATTTCTTCTTTTTCATTGGACCTTAAGTTTCTTCCTTGTTCTGTTATCATCCAAGAATGCTAACATGGATTTTCAGCTTGTCAGCTAAGTAGTTGAGGATGGAGGCATTTTCTTAAATTTTCCTATGGTTATGGCTGCCAGTGGTTCATTTCAAACTGGCTAAAAAGGTTTTTGGAATTATTAAGTCTGCCATGGTACTTTTGTTTTATGCCACACATAGTTCATGAGGCATAGAGTGGACACGCTTGGCATTGCACAAGAAATGTATAAATCCAGCAAGCGTGTGGTCACTTGTCTTTGTTTTCTTTGATAGGATTTCCTCCATAGACATCTTTTTTTCTGTCTTTGTAGTGCCACCAATGCTCCATATTTCATATGCTGGATAGCTTCAGCTTCACTCTGTTTTCTGGTGTCCCAATATTTTGTCATCGTTATTTTTCTATAGCATTATTGATGCTTGAAATTGCTTTGTTCAATAGTGAGGTGCCGTTTTTGGAAAAGAAGTAAAAAATGTACTTAGCATGCACTTATGATTTAGAAGTGCATTGTTGCGAAGATTCTGGTTAATGGTTTCATGGAACTTCCATTCAGGATTTTCTCTAGGTTCTCAATATTTATTATTCCTGAAGCTGTTTTCTTTTCTATGGACTTTATTATTTAAACACTCTTGAGTATGTCAATTTATATTGCACCACGGTTCTATCTGCATAGGTTGGTGTGGAGAGAATGCACCAAGACAGCAAGTACATTTTGTTCCTGGATGATGATGTTAGGTTGCATCCTGGGACTATTGGAGCCCTTACTGCAGAAATGGAGAAGAACCCCAAGGTGTTCACAATTTCTTTGTCCTGTGTATCAAAGAGTTTCTAGGATACAATGTTTCCTGACAAGCATATGCAATGCAGATATTTATTCAAACTGGATATCCTCTTGATTTGCCTTCTGGGAGTCTAGGAAGTTACTGCATTTATGAATATCATATGGTATGCAACTTTACCAGCTCTTTTGACTTCAAGTAGATTTCACATGGCATGTTTCAGGTGCTCTACTCTGTACAATGCAGAACCATAAAAAAACAGATCTCCATGAAATGCCTTTTTAGTGAATCAAGAACAAAATAATTACTTGACTCGGTCATTTTAATTTAGCTAGTTGTAATGATGGCTTCTATACTTGATCCATGGAACAATGAGGTTTTCCTTTTGTACATAATCTTATTTTCAGGATCTCAATCTTTCACTATTTGTTACCACAGTATTAGGTGTCTTTTTGTTAGCATATGCATAGATCCCCCAAGATTCCATAATTTTCCCTAAACTGGATATGGCATTGTGAAGAGTGAGGATTTTCATCTTTCCTGCAGAAAAAAGCACTGCTACTATGTAGGGTCAATCTGATGCATGTAAATAGCTTTTGCTTTAGCCCCAATTTCTCACGTTCCCTGTGTTAAAATACATGTAATTCATATATACATATATATATTTATATATATATAATACCCGATAGGGGTACTTGTTTTTCTTATTTTATTTTCCTCTTTATTTTTTCTGTAAATCATTTTTTTATTTTTGTTTTTTTGCTCACACAAAAGGGGCCCCACCATGTAGTCGATGGGGCCCCAACGGTCACATTTGTGACCGTTGGGGGCTCCCAACGACTACATGGGGAGCCCTCTAGGTGGCTCTCCTTTTGAGGCCTCTGGGCCCTCCCCCTCTCCTTCTCTTGTGTATAAATAGGGGTAACCCCTTCTTGTATTTCTTCACTCTTGAGAGCCCTCTCTCTTTCAATAAGAGACATTTATATTTTTATGTTGTGTTGTCTCTTGTGGGTTTTGGCATTAGCCCTTGTTGTTTGTTCATTCGTGAATGTTGTAAGTGCTTAGTGCACTCTTTGTTTTTCCGCATACTTCATTACATGGTATCAGAGCCTTGTGTATGCTCTTCTTCTTAATATAGCTAGTTGTGTAGCTATATTTTGTTCTTGTTATATCTCTCTTCTTTTTATCCTCTTGTAAGTGATTATCATGGAAGGAGAACAAAAGATTGATCTCTCCTTCAAGCTCAATGGATCCAACTACATGATGTGGGCCGCCGCCATGGAAAACAACCTCAAAGGGAAAAAGCTTTGGGGATACGTTATGGGCACTATTCCGGAACCGCAACTTCAACTAACTAAGATGGAAGGTGATCAAGAGAAAGCTCTTGAAGGAGATGCCCGCATGAAGGCCATTGAAGATCACCGATCCAAAATAGAAGATTGGGAAAGTAAGCATGCCAAGATTCTTGCTTGGTTCATGAACAATGTGGAGCTCAAGATTTGCGCCAACATTGCCAAATTTCGGATGGCAAATGAAGCATGGTTCTTCATGAAAGGTATGTTTACCCAAAAAGACCTTGCTCGTCAATTCTTTCTTCAAGAAAAAATCCGGACTATCAAGCAAGGAGAAATGAGTGTTAGGGATTACTTTAGCACTCTTGGCCCTCTATGGGATGAGCTATCTTTACTAGAACCAAAATGGGTTTCTAGTATAGATGTGGAATTAAGGAGAGAACAAATGGAAAAAGAACACTTTTTTCAATTTTTACATGGGCTTAGGCCCGAATATGAGCAAGTTAGATCCTCCCTCTTACATAGATCAAAACCTCTTCCCTTGGAAGATGCCATAGCCGAAATATGTCAAGAAGAAACCCGTCTTGGCATGATTAAAGGAAGAGATGATGTCTTGGCCGTATCAAAACCCGGCAACCACATGAAAACTTACAAACCTCCACATTTTGGAAGACAAAATAACTATAATGGCAATTATAGAAAAGCCATTTGCCACCATTGTCAAGAACCGGGTCATATATGACCTAATTGCCCTAAGTTGAATGAAGCACCAAAAAATAAGGTTGCTTCCGTTGAAGAAGCTACTCAAAAGAAAGAGGAAGCAATCAAAGGAAAGGACTCTTTTTCTCTTGCTCAACTATCGGAAGCACTACAAACTCTACTCAAGATTCCATCAACTTCGGGTGCCGCCGTAGCTTCTTCCTCTCCTCCAGGTATGTCGTCTTGGATCCTTGACTCTGGAGCTTCCTTTCATATGACCCCTCTTGAAAATGAGCTTTCCGATTTATGTAATAATTATAAAAACTCCTATGTCTCAACTGCCGATGGTACATCTTTACAAGTAAAAAGTTTTGGAACCTTAACCTTTTCAAAAAATTTCTTTGTGCCAAACGTGAGAGTTGTACCTCAACTTAATTTAAATCTCCTCTCTGTTGCTCAAATATGTGATCATGGATGTAAAATCTCCTTCTCAACTAAGGATTGCTCTATACAGGATCTCCGGTCCGGGAAGCTGATTGGGCAAGGCCATAGGAGGGGAGATCTCTATTACATGAGCAACTTGAAACTCCCCACTAACTCTTTTTGTAACCATGTCCAAGATAAAAATATTGATATTTGGCATCAAAGACTTGGACATCCAAGTTTCTCTAAAATGTACTCCTTTCCATTTGGAAAGAAATTTTGTAATGAGAAACATTTTGTTTGCAAGAATTGTATTTTTGGCAAAATGAAATCTACTCCTTTTCCAAACCGAACTTTTGTGTCCAAAAGACCTTTTGAGTTAGTCCATTCGGATGTTTGGGGTCCTTCTCCCGTCATGTCTAAAGGAGGGTACTCCTATTACGTCACTTTCATCGATGACTACACTAGGTATGTATGGATCTACTTTCTTAATTTAAAATCCGAAGTCTTTGACTTTTTCAAAAAATTTCATATGATAGTTAAAAATCAGTTTTCAAGTAATATCTCTACTCTTAGATCCGATTCGGGTGGAGAATATTTATCAAATGAATTTCAAAACTATTTAGAAGTAAATGAAATTTGTCATCAAAGATCGTGTCCTAGGACTCCCCAACAAAACGGCTTGGCCGAAAGAAAGCATAGACACATCATAGAAACCACTAGGACACTCCTTATTTCCAAAGAAATTCCAAAGAATTTTTGGGCCGAAGCGGCCTTAACCTCAACTTACTTAATAAATAGAATGATATCTTCTACCTTACAAAATACATCTCCATACGAAAAATTATTTGAAAGAACACCCGACTTCAATAGATTAAGAGTCTTTGAATGTAAATGTTTTGTCCTTACTCATAAACGGGACAAATTATCTCCTAAAGCTATTGAATGCGTGTTCTTGGGTTATGGAGAAAATCAAAAGGGTTTTAGATGTTTTGACTTGAAAAATAACAAACTCTATGTATCCAAAGATGTAACATTTTTGGAAAATGAAAATGGTTTTGTGAAAACTAAAGATATTGACGAAAGTGAATATACCTTTTTATTTGATCTTCTATCTCAAGAAGATGAGACTCCTCAAGAAGAGGAAATCTCTAATGTATCTTTGAATGACCTAGAGGAAATTCCTCTTGATAATGTTATAGATGAGAATAATAGACCAATCCAAACATATGTTAGGCGTGGTCAACAATCTCAGATGAGTGCCTTAGAAAAATACTTTCAAGGATCCAAGATAGAAGAAACCTCGTTAAGGAGATCCAGTCGGATCTCCAATCCTCCTAATAGGTTTGTTTCCTATGAGTCCCTAACTCCAAGATATAGAGCATGTCTAATTGCGTTGCATTCATTTCATGAACCCTCACACTATAATAAGGCCAAAGATATTCCCCAATGGGTTGAAGCCATGAACTTAGAGCTTAGTGCCCTTGAAAAAGCAAAAACTTGGGAAATAACTTCGTTACCCACTGGAAAGAAATCAATAGGATGTAGATGGGTCTTCAAAATTAAAACCAAGAGTGATGGTTCATTAGAACGTTATAAAGCACGGTTAGTAGCTAAAGGATATGCTCAGGAATATGGAATAGATTATGAAGAAACCTTCGCACCTGTTGCTAGAATGACTAGTGTTAGGACTCTTATTGCTATTGCGTCAGTGAAAAAATGGCCTATCTATCAACTCGATGTTAAGAATGCATTTCTAAATGGCGAATTAAATGAAGTTTACATGGATCCCCCACCTGGAGTATGTATTGGTAAAAATAAGATTCTCAAACTTAAAAAAACATTATATGGTTTAAAACAAGCCCCAAAGGCTTGGCATGATAGATTTAGCAATGTAATGACAAGTTTGGATTTTCGTTCATGTTATACTGACACTGCTTTGTTTGTGAAAAGTGCAGGGTCTTCAGTAGTTATTTTACTACTGTATGTTGATGATATGATCATCACAGGAAGTGATGAGCAAGGCATTAATGATATTAAAAAGGTTTTGAAAGAGAATTTTGATATGTCTGACCTTGGTTTCTTAAGATATTTTTTAGGAATTGAAGTGGCGTACTCTCCTCGAGGGTACATTCTCTCTCAGATGAAACTTGCTGCTGACATCTGTTCCAAATCTGGTATCTCCGATGATAAGAAGACAGAAACCCCAGAAGTCATCAATGCAAAATTAAGGTTGGAAGATGGAGCACCTCTCGGGGATCCTACTCCCTACCGGCAACTTGTTGGGTCTCTAACCTACTTATCCATTACACGGCCAGACATTGCTCATGCCGTCCACTCTGTCAGTCAGTTTCAACATGCACCTACAACCGTGCACATGAGTGCAGTCTTAAGGATTGTCAGATATATCAAAAATACCATAACTAAGGGAGTTTTTCTTTCTTCTGCCTCGTCACTTGATTTAATTGCTTATACTGATGCAGATTGGGGAGGAAATCCCAATGACCGAGTCTCAACTACCGGATTTTGTGTTTTCTTAGGTGACTCTATGATTTCGTGGAGATGCAAGAAGCAACACAAAGTATCCTTGTCCTCGACAGAAGCAGAATATCGTGCTATGGCCACTACAACCATGGAACTTGTGTGGCTAAGAAGCCTCCTCAGTGATATGGGCATTGTCATCTCTACTCCTTCGAAGATGTGTTGCGACAACAAAAGCGCAATCTATATTGCAAGCAATCACACTTTCCATGAGCATACTAAGCATATTGAGATGGACTGCCATTACGTTCGGGATGAATACCTAAGAGGAACTATAGCACTACTTTACGTCACATCAGAGTATTAGTTGGCGGACTTCTTCACTAAGGCTCTTGCGGCTCCTCGGTTTTTGTTTCTTCTTAACAAGCGTTCGGTTATATCCCCGTAAAGCTTGAGGGAGGGTGTTAAAATACATGTAATTCATATATACATATATATATTTATATATATATAATACCCGATAGGGGTATTTTTGTCATTTCACAAGTACCCGATAGGGGTACTTGTTTTTCTTATTTTATTTTCCTCTTTATTTTTCTGTAAATCATTTTTTTATTTTTGTTTTTTTGCTCACACAAAAGGGGCCCCACCATGTAGTCGATGGGGCCCCCAACGGTCACATTTGTGACCGTTGGGGGCTCCCAACGACTACATGGGGAGCCCCCTAGGTGGCTCTCCTTTTGAGGCCTCTTGGCCCTCCCCCTCTCCTTCTCTTGTGTATAAATAGGGGTGACCCCCTCTTGTATTTCTTCACTCTTGAGAGCTCTCCCTCTTTCAATAAGAGACATTTATATTTTTATGTTGTGTTGTCTCTCGTGGGTTTGGGCATTAGCCCTTGTTTGTTCATTCGTGGATGTTGTAAGTGCTTAGTGCACTCTTTGCTTTTCCGCATATTTCATTACACCCTGCATTATGTATAGAATTCCTTTTTTGTTTGATTTGTTTAACTGGTGAGTAGATTGTTGTCATCCTTTAGGAGTTTGCACAGAGGGAAATAGTTGGCTGTTATGTTGCTGTCGGAAACCTCTATCAAATTCCTGCCATACTCATTTTTTTCATATACAAGGGAATGGGGTGAGGTCACGAATTTTCAAAATTCTTTACCTAAGAGTCATACATGGGAGTTGCAGTTGCTTACTTAGTAGCAGACGAAGTTGTCAAAAGCGGTAGGCGGAGCCTTGGCAAAACCCCCCTAAAAGGCCTAGTCGGGGCCTAGGTTAACAAAAGAAAAAATGTTGAAAAAAGTAGAAATGTCAAATAAATTGCTAAATTTAAGTAACAAACATATAATTGTTACTATGAATGAAGTATAAGTGTGTACTTCTGCATAATATAATTTCATGACATTGAATATAAACAGAAACAATTTGAATATACATATATATATATTCAATGTTTTCAATCAGTGTTTTCACATATATAAAATATATAATTTATATATAATCTGTTTCTCAATTATAATCACTGATTGTATATAAATATATAATATATATAGAAAAACAGATTGTATATAAATTATATAATATATATTTGTGAAAAACACGGTGCCAACTTAGGCAGGGGAGCGTGTTCCAAACCGCCATATTTTTCATTTTTTTGTTTGCTTGATGTAAATACCTCTTGGCACTCTTCTGTGCTTGTAAAGGGCTTTGCCCTAAGAACCCCCGAGTACAAGGTGAATTCGGGGTCCCTCTATACTTGTTAACTTTGCTAATAGAAGTTATTGCATTCTTGCCTTCTTTTATTCTCTTTGCCTTCTCACTCTCTTTATGTGATTGTGTGCACTCGTGCTTGTGTGACTGCGCTCGTGCACTTGACGAGCGACGATCAGCTCGATCTCTGTTGTGCGCTTTAAAGGCCGTTCCGGTGTTGGGGTACATCGGGGCACGTCACTGGGGCCTTCGCTTTTAGCCCGTGACAAGTTGGTAATATATGCCTGTGAAACGCACACACACACACACACATATATATATATATATATTTATATATTTATATATGAGTGAGGGGTAGGTGCTTAATGGGTTTTTCAAGTTTTTTTCATTTTATTTTTAAATTCTGATCATACAGATGTGATCTATGTACTTGATTTTATAGGGATCAGCTCTTGAAGTGTTCGATTCTGACACATGGGTGGGTTTTTATAAGGTTCGAAAAATCAATGGTCCAAAATCTTTGTAAATTTTTGAGGCTCCAAATATCATTTTTTTCATCGAAAACACATGATCCCGGTGTGGATTCCTCGTAAATCGACCATGCCCAACACATTTATGGGGTCAAAACTGCGAAAAAAACACGGGAAGAGCAGAAAAACCCATTAAGCATGTATCATTAAGCATATCCAATTAAGCACCTACCCTATATATATATATATATATATATATATATATATATATATATATATATATATATATATATATATATATATATATATATATATAACCGAGTGGAGAGGTGAGAGGTGGAAGAAGAAAAGGGGAAGAAAAGAGAAAAAAAAAAGAAAAAGGAAGAAGGAAAAAGTGGAAAAAAGGAAACGGGAGAAAGGAAGGAAAAGAAGAGGGTGGAGGGTGTGAGGTCAGAGGAGGAAGAGAAAGAAGAGGAGAAGAAAAAAAACAAGAAGAAAAAGAAAAAGAAAGAAGAAGGGAAAAGAAGAAAATGAAAAAGAAGAGGGTAGAGGGTGTGAGGTCAGTGGAGGAGGAAAACGAAGAGAAAAAAAAAACCAAGAAAAAAAGGGAAGGAAAAAGAAAAGAAGAGGAAGAAGATGGTGGAAAAAAGAGGAAAAGAAGAGTAGGACGAAGAAGAAACGAAGAGGAAAAAGGAAAAAAACATACCTGGTCTTATTCTTGCAGCCATGAGAGAGAGAGAGAGAGAGAGAGAGAGAGAGAGAGAGAGAGAGAGAGAGAGAGAGAGAGCAATATTTGCCCTAATAGGGGTGAAAACAGGCCAGACTCAGGCCAGATCTGAATATGAATATAAAACATGGAGAGAGAGAGGGGGGGGGCTAACAGGGGTGAAAACGGGTTGGACTTGGGCCAGATTCGAATCCGAATATAAAATAAAAACATGGATTCAAATCTGGATCGAATATCTGACCATATCCGATCCGTTTTCAGCTCAAAAAAATAAAAAAATCACATATGTGTCCCTGTAGCCTAGGAGGGGACAGCCTAGTCGGGAAAAAAGGGCCCCACCACCCAAACCCATAAGCCCAGGCAGTGGGGCTGCACCTAGGTCGCCTAGGTGCCGATTTTGACAACAAAGGTATCGGATAACTTCAAGTTCCTGCTAATCAAGTGCATCTGTCTTTAATCAATACATGTTCCTGTCCCATTTTCGGCATCCAGATGTCACCCTAACATCATTTATTCTTGGGAACATCTCAGTGTGCACAAGTTTTCGTATTATCAAAACTTGTTCGAATGCTCGTGTTTTGGGGTCGATATGATTATTCTTATATAATGAATTCTTGTGCAAAATTGGGTTCATATAGTGTCTGAAAATGCATATGTTCTTGGATTCATATGCTTATTCTTATAAACTTCTTGACTAATGAATTCATGTTTAATCTTGAAATGTCACATGCAGCCTTGTTCAATGGGATTTGCTACTGGTGGAAGAACATTCTTTTTATGGGGAGGATGCATGATGGTAATTGTTCTTTATTTATTGCTTTCTCATGCTATAGCAAATAGAAAGGCTGAAGATATGCATCAACAATTGCTAACTTTAATCTTGCAACATATCCTACCCAGATGCATGCAGATGATTTCAGGAATAACCGGCATGGCTTGGTTACTTCTCTTCGAGATGGTGGATACTCTGATGATATGACCCTTGCTGCAGTAGCTGGTACCTTTCTTCCTTTAATATGATTGTCAAGTTCATTGTATTTATGCAGTATTTTCTTTTCTTTGAAGACAAGTACTGATTGCAGAGGCTACCTTATATGTCTAGGTTCTGATTCCTATTTTACTAGGTGCTTATGAACCTATCTCACATGGACATGCCTAAGAGACACGGAGCACACCATTTTTGTGCAATTATCCATTAGAATTGAAGTATCCCTATGCCATAGCTTATGAATGAAGCATACAAGAATCCTTGTGTGTGCATTTCCATTACAGTTTCTTCCGCACTGCAGATTTCTTTTTATTAGTGGTTTGTACTTTAGAGTGATTATTTCTTGACTAAGGTGTTGAATTAGATAGGTGGATGGTAAATGCACATTATCAAGACCAACACCAGTCATGGGTTTGAATCAGATCAGGGTGTTAAAAATGTAAATATATGCATTATATATATATATTTTAGTAACTAGGTTTGTAGTTATTGTTAAAAGCCAACTAGTCAACAAAGTTGACCAGTTAGAATTCAAAAAATAAGAGATGTTGGGAGAGACCCAATGGCTCTATTAGAGCCGTTGGGGTCTCTCTCAACGTCTCTATAGAGACTATTGGCTGTGTATAAATAGGGATGACTCCCCTCTCTATTGTATGCTTCTTGCATTGTTCAATAATCAATAAAATATTATTTTTATCTTGTTGTGTTAACCACCTTGGGTGGATTTGGTGTGTGAGCCCATTTTGTGACTTGTGTATGAGTCCAATAGTGTCATTAACTTTATGTATTTCTTTTAATATCATAATTACTTATTTTATATTTACTTGCACTCTTTTCTTCTTAATTTGTCACCAATTACATTACATTTCAATTTAGTTTTATTATTTGATATCAAATTTTAGTTATAGTGATCTAGTGTTTTTATTCAAGAATTTGCACTTGAGATGATATTCATATTTTGTTGCTTTAGGTTAAGAATTACACACAGACATGCATACATATATACACTCGTGTGTGTGTGTGTGTGTGTGTGTGTGTGTGTGTGTGTGTGTGTGTGTGTGGTCCTAATTTTTGACAAGTGCAATAACATACTAAGTCCCCATTTGTCCCGTTCCCACATCTGTATCCATGGACAGACTGGCAGTAGAGATGACCTGGACTTGATTTTTTTATTGTTACCTGAGTCACTGTATCCCTACTATTTGGTTTATTAATTATAAACATCTAGTGATTGGAAATGGTTGAATGATTAGGTTTTGATAAAACTTCATTGAAATTTTTTCCCTATTTGCTACTTTTTTATTTTCCTTTCGGGCCAACAATGAAGCACATTCTATTCTTCAAAAAAAAGAGAATAAAACTTATAGAAAAACAGTGAATCATATTCTGCCATCAGATTAACAAGCTTCTATGGCGAATATTGCTTGATCTCTGTCACCCCAGACTCTTCAAAAGGGTTGAAGGCTTGAAGCATCCATTTGCCACAATGCGACATGGGTGCAGGCAAGCTACTCGACACAGTTGGATGTGGTCAACCCGCCTTCACCATTTTTGGTTCAATTTTGGACTCTTGGTCAACTCTGACCAAGTCTAAAATTGTCCAGGTTAAATAAAGCCTTAAAAATTAATTTATAGTTATATATTAGTAATTACGTAACATGATTGGAGGATAAGGATTCATGTGGAAGACCCAGAATGATTTTCTTTTTTGGTTCATATCGCCGACCCCAATTGTTTTGGGATGAAAGCGTAGTTGTTGTTGTTGATATTAGTAATTACGTAACATGAAAATTATTTTTAGTTCATTTGTATAATTGTAAATACATTCTTCAGTATATATATATATATATATATATATATATATATATATATGGGTTAATATTTGGTGCTATTGAACTAACAAGTACAAATCGCCTTCCTTTCATATTTTTTAGATTTTTTTGTAGGTTATATCTTATGGATGTGATCTACAAGGTTTGTTTAGTAGAAAATGAGATTTAAATAATGTGATTGTGACATGTAAGTAGGTTTTTAAGGGTTTTTTCAAAATCAAAGGCCCACAATGCACTAAAATTTTACGTCTCAGAAATCATATTTTTATATCAAAATCACATGATCCGAAGTTTGATTCTTATCCAACAATTCATGCTGAACACATCTATATGGTCAGATTGAATTGATAAAGCTTGGACCTATGATTTCCAATTCAATAGTTCTGTGCCTTCAATAACACCAAATATTAACCCCATATATATATATATATATATATATATATATATATATATATATATATATATATATATATATATATATATATATATATATATATATATATATATATATATATATATATGGGAGTGGGGGACCGTGCAACCAAAGGAAGGTGCAACATCTATAACCAATGATGATTGTGCGACGTTCTTTCTCTAATGATCAAGTTTTTATCAATTGGGCTCTACATATTGCATTTTTATCATTTATTCAGTAAGCAACATATTTTAGATTATGAATTTTCGATATTTAAATGCATTTTTTAAAGTGCTAAAAATCAAAGGCCGACAATACTTTATGTTGTAAAATTGTGAGCTGTCCATTTTTCATGTTTTGAAAAACATGTCTAGATGTAAAATATTCATGTAAAGCATATTCCTTATTAAATACATTATAAAAAAAATATACAAGGTCTGATCAATGAAATGCTTGAGCACAGGAGAAGGGAGAGCTGTCCAATCATCCTTGGTTATAGATGTTGCACCTTTCTTTGGTTGCACAGTCCCCCTTCCCTATATATATATATCAATGTCACTGATTTCGCTGATATATTGAAAATATCGCGGTATTATCGGCAATTTCAAGTTAGTCGATAATATCAGGAATATATCACGGCATTTTCAATATATCGGCAGATTATATATCTCGTGATATTATTGTGAGATATATCACTACAAAAAACTGCGTGATTTTCAAATTTTGATTTAAAAAAAGCCCCAAATTTATTAAAGATAAAAATTTGGAAAAATCACTATTATTATTTAAAAAAAGCGACCTTGGCCTCAAAATTTGGTTAAAAAAAGCGACCTTGTTCTCTTTTTCCTATTGTTAGATGGATGCTATAATTATTTGTTCTGTTGTTAGTTGTTACTTGTTAGTTATGTAGTTACTAATTTATTGTTTGTTAGTTGATAGCTACTAACTTAGTTGCTCATTTATCAATTTATCTTGTCTATTTTAAGGTCTTTATCTTAGTTTTCTTTCATTTTTCCATTTTTTGTATTTTTACTTATCTTTTGGAATTTTTATTTAATTTTTTATATATTCCCGAGATTTATCAACTTTTGAAAATCTTCGAGAAATACCCTCACCGAGAAATTACCTTTAACGATATATATATATATATATATATATATAGCTGCACCATTGCATCCATGCTTTTTAAAATTGCCTGAAGGATCCTGCCAGGTGCATCCTGTGGAACTATCATCGTGAATTGAGGAACTTTTCACATCTTGGCTGATTGCTAACTTCTCTCGACTCTTAAAAGAAAAACTGGTTGAACCAATCTGTGAAGCTTGTGAGCCTTCCCATGCTTAATGGCTTCAAGAGTCACCGCAAGCATGGTAGATAAGTTGGAGAGTGGTGGTTCATCTTGAGGGGAAATTTAGAAAATGGTTACACACATTTCTCCAATTGATGATACTTTCTCACTACTGGTACTGATCTTTGGCAATGGATCAGTTTAAACCAGCAATGCAATTGGGGGTGAACATGCATGTATGGTGCCTTTGTTGACAAGTTTGTTTGGAGCAGAGACCATGATACATTCATTTACTGCCCCCAGTGATTCCTATTTATACTAGATGAAGGGTGATATCACTGATGTCATTTTTTACTATATTTTAGGAAACTTGATTGTTAAGTCTGTATGATCACTTTTTCTTATCTGAGATTCTGAAAGAGTCTTAGATTTTTATGATAGCTGTTGCAAGAGTTGCACTTTTTCTAAGAGTTTTTCTGCCATCATAGGTGCACACAAGCGGCTAATAACTTCACCTCCAGTTGCCATCTTTCCCCATCCACTGCCAAGAGATTTAAGTTTCTCAAGGTGCCCAGTGATCGAATTCATTTGTAAAGAAACAAATTATTGAGTGCCTTAGATATGTGGTCACAACTTATATTTGGAAGTTTTCTTGTGCAGGTATTGGAATTATTTGAGGAAGCAAACATTTGTTCTGGAGTCATATGTATCAGGGGTGAATTGGTTGATGAACAAAGCTCTGTTTTTTACACACTGTTATTCATCCTGGGGATTTGTTATGCCATATTTTATGGCAGTGATTCACATTGCAGCTGCAGTAAGATCTGGATTCATTGAATATCCAGGGAAAGGGACACTCAACAACTCTGGTAGGCATTTCTGCTTGTTGGTTTTGTTCAGTTAAAAAACTCAGTTTGTAAGAGTTCTTGGTCTAACCCTGTGACTGCGAATTCAAGAGATCTGGGCATCATCTCTTATTTCCTGTGACTGAAGGATGTTTGTGAACATGGCCCCTCTATAGCAACTCGTTAGACCAACCAAATTTATCTAAGGAACGATACTCCATTTAAATACATCGGCTCCAAACCACCCAGTTTTTGGTAGAGGTCAACATGTTCACCAAGTTTTTTTTTCAGTAGTTGTCACTATAAGGAGATTTTGGTAATTCAGATTTTTTTAATACTTGCAATTGTACTTGATTGTTTGTGGAAAACTGTTAAAAGGCGTATGCATACTTAATGTACCATTGCTAAAACACCACTATTTTTGGTGCCAAACAATACAAGACACCATATTCCAGAATTGATAGAGGTAGAAAAACAGTGAACTTGTTAGGGCTTCCAAACTCTCTCTCTCTCTCTCTCTCTCTCTCTCACACACACACACACACACACACACACACACACACACACACACACTAGTCCAATTTAAAATTAGCAATGTTAAAATTAAACTAATTAATGGTCCTGCTATGTCCACAATGTTATCCAGGGACTTTATGTAGATTACTCTTCTAAATGAAAAACATTTCCTGATATAGAATCTTGGCAAACATTTCAGCCACTTACTGATATCAATAATGGAGTGAAACTTCGCGCTTTGTCTAGTTGGAGTTCCTTATGAACATTGTGGCCTTAACATTGTCAAAAAGAAAAAAAGTAACGAAAAGAACTAATTGATTTAGCATTGCTAACATAAATTAAAAATCACTGAAGAAATTCATATATTAATTATTATCATAGGGCATGTTTGCTAACATCTCATGAGATTCGGACTGTCATGCAAACGAGTGAACAAATCTCATTGGCACAGCTAAACAAACATCAGAAAACGTGTGGTGAGAAACCGACTCTCATTTGCAAAAAGCATATGCAGAATGGCATGGGGCCTCTTGTAATTCTGATTCATATGACTCCAATTCAAATTTAATTTGGTCAGACGTAGCCAAGCAAACCAAACATGTTACACATTCCTTCTATGTTCTCTTCTTTGGTATCCTAGTTTTTTCTGTCATTTATTTCAGAAATGGGCTGACGTTTCTTCTGAAGCAACATTACTGCTCTTGGTATATAAATGGAGAATCAATTGAGAAGCTTATTGTTGCTTCATTGAAGTGTTAATTTACTATTTCTATTAATTGTACACGTGTCTGCATGCAGTCACATGATAACCAAGGGAAATGTTTCTGATCAGGTTTACTGCTCGTTGGTTGCTTGGCTGCATCCACAATTATTGAACTTCTTTCAATGTGGAACCTCACGAAAGTTGAGGTTCAGCTATGCAATATGTTATCACCAGAGGAGCCACGAGTCTTGCTGGGTTCATACAATTGGGGGCTTGTAAGCATATCACATAACTCTTCTCGTATAAAAACATGACATAACTATTCTGATTTTTGTGCCCTTATTCACTGATTGCTCTGGCAAAGCTTATTGCCTTTTTTTTTCTTTCTTTTTCTAGATTTAATTTGTGTTGTTGTTTGGAGCAGATCTTCCTTGCCATGTTGGTTGATAATTTCTTGTACCCAGTATCATCCTTCCGTTCTCACTTTTCACAGTCCATTAACTGGTCAGGTGTTCGATACCACCTGAAAAATGGAAAGGTGGACAAGGTGTGGATTATTTGCAAATACACTACAATTTCTTTCTTGTGCACCACACACACACACCGTAGTTTGTCAAACGTGTATTGCAGCTATGATGCTTGCCATGACTCTCCTGGCCGCAATTATGCACACACACACACGCCCGCACCCCAAACTCGCAGGGACAGGCACGTGTTATATGTTATGAAAAGTTACCCCAACTTATGCTGCTGGTTTTCTCAGATTGATCGGATGAAAGACCCTGGGATGCTTTACTCAGATTTAGGAGGAAAGTATCTGTACAGAAAGGGCCACCCAGCCAGTGCCCTAAACTCGCTGGCTAGAACTTTTGCACAGTGGCGCCAACCAAAGAAGTTTGATGATGTTTAGATCACAAGATTACATGATTATGCGTTCTTTTTTCTGGTATGGGTTCTGAACCTTCACAAAATTTGTAATGCCCTCTTGTTGGTCCTGTATTATTTGCACATTGCATCCCTTAGGGCAACTGGGAAGCTCTCTTTGCTTGTATTATTGTTTTATCCATTCTTTGAAAAGGTTCAGCCTGCCTTTCGCTCTACAATTCAATCCATTCTTCTGTGTCATTTACTTAGTTCAGGTCGGAGTTTTGTGTCTGTAACATTGTTTATCTGACCAATGGGGGCTCCGCTTGTCTGGCAGGAGCAGTTAGTGCACGTTACTTTGTGTTGGGACGTTGCAAGTTGGAACCCTAAATGACATGGTTATATAACTGGTAGGGGTCTGCCTAACCCCAGCTTTCTCTGTTGAAAAAACATTGTTTATCTGACGGTATAAAATATGCGCGCCATTGCATTGATGAGAATGATCTGATGTAAAAGTGCCTGTGCTTTTTGGCCCCGCGTAGATGTGGATGTCAAGTTAGTCATTTGGTCTGGGATCAATGTTTGACGTAGTTGAATAATTTTTTATTTATTTATTATGTTGGAGGCTCTAGTATAATACTGCAATGTGTCCATGGCTCTAATTCCCTGATTTTTTATCAAAGGAAATTTTGATAATCACACTTAAAGTTTGGGCGATAATAAAAAAACACGCCTAAGTTTTTGATATTGTTAGAGCCCACCTAGTTTATGCTCCATTAATAAAACACATTTCCGTGAATGTAACTTAGATTATAATTAACTCAAGTTAATAGAACAAAGTTTGCAAGCATCCGACTTTCCAACAGTTCGGATTTCAAATCAGAAAATACATTGGGAAGTTGGATTGGATCGGATCTGGTGCAGCCAAAATTTGCATAAAATCTATACTGAATCCCACCCATTTGCAGCTTTATATATATATATATATATATATATATATATATATATATATATATATATATGAGAACTGAACATATTAGGCCCCATTTCTGGTTCTGCCTCGTAGGTTTTAAGTGTTTTATGATAGATCTGAACCGTTAGATGTGTTTAGCATACTGGGAATCAACTCTTGGATTATATTTTTTTGATGAAAAAGTATATTTTTATGAGCCGAGAAAAACTGGTTCCTTCGTAGCCATTGATTTTGGATCACTGAAAAAAACTGTATACATGTCAGATTCCAGTGATCCAAAAGCTGGTAGTTTTCACTAAACAAAACCTATAGATTACATCTACGGTATTAAATGTGAGAAAAAATACTTAAAACTTTGATTTTTGAAAGGGCCCAACGAGACCCAACGAAAAAGGAGGCCTAAGGAACGCATTACTCTCTCTCTATATATATATTGAGAGAAAGAACTAAACATATTAGGCTCCATTTCTCGTTCTGCCCCATAGTTTTTAAGTTTTTTATGATAGATCTAAACCGTTAGATGTGTTTAGCATGCTCTATTTAGTGGGAATCAGACTCTTGGATCATGTTTTTTTGATGAATGTTTTTATGAGTTGAGAACAAACAAACCAAAGATTTACGACAAAACAATTAAAAAAAACCTAAAAACTGTACAGATCTTCTCACTTACCAACTCTTGAACTAAACAACACAAATTCAAGAAAAAGATTTCAATTGGGGCTAACAGGGCTGGGTTCGACACCTGCGGCAATGAGGAGAGAAGAAGAAGAAAGAGAAGAGAAGAGAAGATGGGGAGGACAAAGAAGAGAGATACCTTTGAGAGGGAGGCCGGGGTTCGGCGACATCATCAAAGAGAGAGAGAGAGAGAGAGAGAGAGAGAGAGAGAGAGAGAGAGAGAGAGAGAGAGAGAGAAACGGACCAGTCAAACCCTAATTATAAACTCAATAACGACAACATTTGTGTCGCCGTTAGAGTAATCTATAACAACTACATAAATATCGTTGTTATAGTGTCTATAAGTATACCATATAAGGGCGATATATAAAATCACCATTAAAAGGTAAAACCTTATAATAGTGACATTTATATGTCGCTGTTATTCATCTTTAACAAAAACATTATCGACCGTTAAATATTACCCTTAAAGTAATTTTAACGACAATATTTAATGGCCAAATAATGCCACCGTTAAAGACGTATCTTTAACAGGATATATAAAGTCAATGTTATAGGTATGTTTATAACGACAACATGTGTGTCGTAGTTGATCAATCGTGGCAACTTTTATTATCGTCGTTAAAATGTTGCCTCTACTGGCCCTCATCCTCGTAGTGGCCATCTAATGTCGTTGTTATAAACATACCTCTAACGGCGATAGCTAAGGTCACCGGTATAGGCATGTTTATAACAACGACATAGTAACAACTATGTAATGTCGCCGTTATAAACATACCTATAACGGCGATATCTTAAGGTGTTGTTATAAACATGTCCATAATAACGACATTTATTCAGGGCCAAGGTATTCATGGAGATATCTAAAGTCGCCCTTATTGCTTAATCAATAGCGAAAACTTTTTATGTCACCGTTAAAGAGTGGCCGCTATTGATCCTCATCTTTGTAGTGTGGTGCAACTTCAATTAAATAACCATGCATATGCTTAATCGTATCTCGATTCCGATTAAAATTTGCATGAAAGAATCCATTACTGAATGCAAAACTAATAAGGTCAAAAACATCTTTCAAAAAAACAAAGAAAGGATCAATAATATACATAATCGGGTATGCATTTTATATGTATTTAAATATGGATGTGACTCGGATTCAGGTTTGAACTCGGACTCTGGCTCAAACTAGATGCGAACTTCATTGAAAGATCGAATGTGATATACCTTACTGAATCAAGATCCAAAAATCTTGTTAGAGAGTTCAGAAGATCTAAAGTATATTTTAGATCCAACTCGAATTTGAGATCCGAAACCCAACCCGATTGTAATTGGATCTTGATGGATCCAAATATCTTTGTGGTCCCTATTCGAGAACCGAAGAACAATTAATAAAGTTTCATAGGTGTGTAAGAAAAGTCGGGAGATTTCACTTGGGAAAGGCGAAGCCGTTTAGGGGAAAATGCCAAACAAGAGATTATCTAAATTAATTCAGACATGGAGTGTAGCGTAGTGGAGAGGCTCATTACCTCTTGGGGATTTGACGCAGGATCAAATCCCACCATGCTCACATAGACGTTTTTGAGAAAAATATGTTTTCTTTTTGACAAAAATGCATAAAGGCTTAGACATGCATAAATAGTTTAACATATACACTAATTGCAACGAAATAAAACTTAGTGCAGTGGTGGGGTTTGTTGCCCCTTTGTGGTCCAACCTCGGTTTGAAACCCCCCAGTGGACACGACTTTTTGCAAGTTCCTACGTTTTTGCCAATTCAAAGAGCAAGTGGTAACGTGGGAAGTTACCACTTGCTGAAAATATTAAAAGGTAAAGATGCTTTTCCTCATTTTTCACGTTTTTAGGAGAGCCCTCAACACAAGAGTAGGAAGGATACCAAAAAAAAAAAAAATAGTTGGAAAAACAAATATTCAATTGAGAAGGAGGGGCAACATGGGAAGTTGAGTGGAACTTTAGAAAAAATAGGGAGATCGTGTATGGGGAGACATTTCCACCTTTTTTTCAAAAAGTTTTGAAAAAACCTAATTAGATGGAGCTAAAATAGGGAGGAGCCATCTTAGCAAATCGTGAATCCATGATTTTTGCTCTCTCTCTCTCTCTAAGCCCACCAAAGACCCCCATTGTTGATGTGTGTATCTTCTTTTCTCACTTTACGTGGAGCTCCAATCGAGAAGGAAGGAAGCAAAATCGTTCGTGGGCTCGATTCTCCAAACTAAGGTAAGGAGTATAGTATCTTTGTGCATGTATTTGGTGCCTTGTAGCACAAGTATACTGCAGCACCCTACGCATGTAAGAAAATGCATACGTCCATTTAAAATAAAAAGGGCAGATGGGAGATCAAATTGATCCTCGTTGCATAGGCTGCGGTTGAATCTCCTATCGTGAGATGTCGATTTGCCCTTAATAGGGAGATTATATATAGACATAGTCCAGATCGCCATGTGATAGACAACATTTTCTGTTTAAAATATACCTATATTTGTATATCTGATATATATATATAATCCTTATGGTACCTAGAGGGCATGTTCATTTTTGCTTTGAATGTTCATGCAAATACATTTTGAATGAACCCACCACTTGGTTCCTTTTTTTATCACATGGTTCTGCACCATCATATAAAATGTTCATGCTATTGATTTGGGTGCATAGAAATTTTTCTATAAGTTGTTGAATTGTCATATTTATAAAGAAACATATTCACGCATATTGAAGATGTTCATATGAAAAAAGTGGGAATCAATTTTTTTAACAGACTGATGAAGCTAGACATCATGCCTACTGATTGGTTCACATAGCAATTTTTTTAAATAGGTTTGGACATACTGATGAAATTAGACGTCACACATACTGATTTACTCACATTGCAAAGGACGTTCTTTTCTATTTGCAACCATGCAACGTGATCATGTTAAGAAGCACATTACTTTTCTGGGTATGAAAGCATATGCAAGTTGATAGTTACAAACTCATGCTTAATAAAACCACTACTCAAGGTGAAGAAGTATGGTATAGACAAATGTTACTTATTGTACTGCATTAAGTTCTGTTTGATATAGTCTTTATTCAATGAAAACTGCAGCAAAATGTACATGTAATAAAAACTAGAGTCCATGCATGATAATCGTGGTCCCTTTTGCATTATTCTTAGAAATATGTATATGTTTTTTTTGTATTTGCATCATCCATGGGTATGACTGCTGCATGTAAGGTTCATATGTTTTGAACCATTTCAAAGAAATCATAATTTTTGCAATAGCCCCATTTGCATGGTTGTGAGTCACACAATGGGTAGCTGATTTAGTTTATTTAATGTCATACACACCCACATGTGCTTCTCCTGTTTGATAGAGTTGTTAGTGCATGTCACCCGGTGTTGGGACGTTGCAAGTTCAAACCCCATTTGGTATGTTGTGCAACAGGTGGGGGTCTGCCTAACCACAGCTTGCCTTAAAAAAAAATGTGAGTATCTATTGAGAGATGAGAAGGAAATGGAGAATGGGCAGGGGTCGGCTTGACCCCAGCCTCGTTTCTTGGTGCCTTCACGACCATGGGCATACCCGACCCTGTTGGTCGACCTGTTCCCAGCCTAATATGGGTTGACTCGGTGTGACCTGAGGTGGGCGGGCCATGTACTGGACACCGCTTGCACAGCAGAGCGCATTGCTCCCTGCGGGTGATGCTGGCACTGCTGACATTGTAGGTGTTGTTGGTGCTACTGACACTACAGGTGACGCAGATGTGTTGTAGGCCATGAGTTATGGCAGACAACAGGTCTGCCGCAGCCGGGCATACCTCTTTGAATCTAGTGGTATACACTATCAGGTGTCAAGGGCGATGGGTGTTCACTTAGTGACGGGTGTGCAATAGGATTGGTAGAGGCCAGCCAGTGCCCCATAATATATATATATATATATATATATATATATATAGAGAGAGAGAGAGAGAGAGAGAGAGAGAGAGAGAGAGAGTTCTTTTAAATTAGAGTATGCTCAAACTATGGTTGTACACTCTGCAGGGGTGATCGTTCTGATTGAAACCCGATAAAATGTTGTAAGACCGATTATTCTATTGTCTGGCTGTCATGGGATGGAAATGAGCGCATATGAGCATATGGTTCCATAGACCCTTTATGGGCCATGCAAGCACTTATAAGTGTTCAGTACAGACTGTGAGCAGGTCTATGACTGTTGTGGCTGCCACAAATTGTGAGCAGGTTTATGACTCGTCGCAGCCCAACTATAGTTTAAAAAAAATATGTATATATATGATAAAATATTTTGAGAGACAAAAGGTTTGGTACGGCCTTATAAATGATAAATGCTCGAATTCACAAAACCTCAATTGTATATGTATTCTTGTTCTATTTGTTAATCTAAAGAAAATAGAAATTTTGATGGTTTTGACCGTCATAGTATACATAGACACACTTTTGCAAATGTTGCATATTTCACTGTTTGTTCCTAAAATATATGTTTATCTCATTCTTGAGTTTGTGAAGTATAGAAAATAACAATTGTACTTCCCTGAAAGTGAAAAATATATTACATCAGAGATTCACTATTATGCACATACTCGGAGTAGGTAGGAAAACATACATCGGTTATGGCAAAACTTATTGCAATGCATATGTTTAAATAGCATGATGATTTTTATTATATGCTTATGAAAATAATGTTATGTGTTGATGAATGTGAAAAATGAATGAGATATCAATGACGTATCTATGTTGCACATGTTTTTTTTTAAGCAGTTGACATATGAATGTTGCAACCAATGTTCAATGCAGAAACCATATGTTGTTAAAAGCAGATTTTGTTATAATTGCACAATTAAGAAAAAAACTATAGGAACATGATAGTATAAAATTGAAATTGAGCTTGCACAACCCTTGTGGTGTCATATGGGCACTTATGATGCTAATTGATTTACATATAAATTGAATTGTGATTGCATGCAAATGTTATAACATGATTTGTGTCGGTTGATTTATGCTTGTTCTTCCAAAAAATTGTCTAATAAAGAACATTTGCCATTCCATGATCATGTGAAAGCTCAAAACCGAACTTGGGGTTTCGCAGAACCTTTATAGTGCTATACAAGTACTTATGATAAGTTATACTTGAGACATGTCATGAGAGTGCATGCCCAGTGGGGTACGAAACGTACACCCTATCTCATAAATGAAGTTTTAAAATACTACAAGTATAAGTACTCGACTCAGAAGAATTATTGTTAGTGCCTATTGGGCATTGATTTGGTATGTGCGTACACTGAGATCACCCCAAGTGTGGGTTGGGATTTTAAAAATTCTTTGTGGTGCCATGACTCACACTAAGAAATAAACAAAATGTAATATATGCACATATAACCTAGCTGCGGGATTTTGGGTATACCTGAAAGACTGTATATGTTATCGGTTTCTCAGGATTCTGGGTATACATAAAAACTGTATATATTACCGGTTTTCCAGGGTTCTTGGTACACCTAAAAGATGGTGTATGTAACCGGATCCATGGTCTACATTGGAGATGGTAGATGGTACAAGCTCTGTGAGACAATTATGTTTTTGTAAGAGCTAGGCGTCTCACTCAGTCCACAGTCCTCGGAGTTAGGGGGACATGACTTCCAATGCGTCCTAGGTGGTAGATTCAAGTCTTCTGCAGAAGTTACATGGTGCATCCTAATTCTAGTTCTAGTCACTGGGGAATAATCTCTCGGTCATGGCCCATCTCCTTTAGATATCTATACAGCTAGTCATACATGGTATTAATTTAAAAAATATAATAGACCCCCGTGTGATCTCGGTCCGCTATGATGTTGAATGTCTGTGCGTACCCATAAAGTAAGAACACATTTGAAAGTCTTCAAGTATACATACAATGCTTGATGTTGCATTTGTTATAATATGTCTGTGATTCATTTATGTGATGCATAGATTATTCATGCTTTCCTTAATATTGCAATTGTTATAGTATAAAGGTAATTTCTTTCATGTGATGTGTAGCTTAATAATGTTTTTTCTTATATTCAAATTGTTATAAAATTCATTCATATGATGTGTCTCTCGTTAATGTTTTTCTTTATGTACTAAACAATGAGTTGTTTTGTATTGGGCGAATCTCATGGAACTTACATGAATTTTATCATTTCATATCATTATTCGAATGTGTACATATACTTGTACACATGACACTAAGCACATTCATATTGATGTTATGCTTCTTACTCAGATGGGGTGTAGTCTGACCCCATTTGAATCATTATTTTTCAGAAAATAGATAAAGATATCATGGCACTTGCGGTCATCGCTGCGGATAGTGTCATGAGACCATATCTTCTGTGGATGTCCTAAAGAACTCTGACTTTAAAAGATTCATTAATTGTATTATTTATGACTTGTAATATTTCAAGGCAACATTTTAATTTGCCTAATGTTATTGAGTTTGTCTTATCTCTTGTGACCCACCCAAATTATTTGACTGAGGGATTAATAAAGTATTTCGGTTGTGATTTGAGAAAAAAATTTATTTCAAAATTTTTGAGTTAAATATTTGGGGTGTTACACTGGTGCTGTTGTCGGTTCACATTTGACTGACTCGCTTGTCCTCAATTGACAAACTCAAAATTATTAGTGTAACTTTTCTTGTTTTTTTCTTAGAACATTTTTGCAATGCATGTAATAAATGCAGCATGCTCGAATTTTAGAATAAGTTGTATTTTTTAATCAATACCCATAACATTTTTCATGCATCAATACTTATTTTTAAAATCAACAGGCTTGCAATTTAAAATAACAGGATTCACATTTGAAGCGCTTCTTCAAACATTTATGCATCATAGGTTTCAACAACCGCTGACCAATGTGTTGCAGGGATCATCTGTCTGATAGAGGGGTCTCCAATACCACGATCCAACAAGAAC
Source organism: Nuphar pumila (assembly GCF_984573655.1). Classification (NCBI taxonomy): domain Eukaryota; kingdom Viridiplantae; phylum Streptophyta; class Magnoliopsida; order Nymphaeales; family Nymphaeaceae; genus Nuphar; species Nuphar pumila. Next base: position 96,662,165 of record NC_143258.1, read on the forward strand.
GCTGTTATCAAACTCGTGTCACAAGCGAAGATCAAGGAGGAATATGTTGGGAACATCTTACTCTGAAGGTTCTCAAACTGGTGCCTCGACAAGTTGAACATCATGATGCAGCTGATGAAAGGTGACCCAAAGGGTAGGCCCCAAAGTAATGGCGAAGCTTAAGAGGTGGGTTGGTCTTACTATGATGTTGTCGATGTTAGAGCTCAAGATCTCTGGCAGGAAGAAGATGTCGGTGGCCAAGAAGGTCACAATCGGTGGCTCAAGATCTCTGGCAGGAAGATGTCGGTGGCCAAGAAGGTTCCATAGGTGAGACACTATGGCTACACTGGATTTGGATCCTACACTACACTGAATCTAATTTTCCATACTAGATTCAATTCTTGGATCCAGCAAACATGTATGCATTTTTAATGTTTAGATGTGCATTTAGAGCTATTGAAGATCGACAGCTCATATTGCAGCAAACTTGGTGAAATAAAAATCAAGGCTTCTCATCAAATTGATCCTAAGCAAGCAATGATGAATGCATCAATATGTGTTGAGATTAAGCAAAAAAGCATGTGCAACTATGTTTTTAAAAAGTGTTTAGAATGGTTTAGGGCCTAAACTTTTTAGGAGCTACTCTCTCTGTCTCTATGTGTGTGTGTGTGCTCGTCTTACGTTTTCTTACATTGCATGTTTGTTTGAATTATTTATTTGGGGGATGTGTTCTCAATAATAAGCTGAGAAAAAGAAAAAAAGCTCTCAATTCAATGGGAATGGGTAAGTCTTAAAAACGGTTGTTAGCATTTGTCACTATGGTTTAGTGTACGTGACCAAGTTCCTGAAGTCCATTGTCCTATTTTGTTGCCATCAGCACCATTCCATCATGTAGTGCTTCAAGATGTACCGTTCAAACAATCATGCAAAGTAATCTATTACAGAGCACGTATTGCTCATTAGACATAAAATTTATGATAAGAAACCAGTGCAACGTGAAAAAGTTTGCGATGTCAAAAATGGTTTCCAATGCATGGTACCAATTTATCAAGTAGTTCAGGATGGTGAAGCTCTCGCTTGCAGTCTTTGCTATCAGAAGGGAAGAAACTGTTGCTGTGATACAGCAATGCGCCACTCTCAGTTATTATTTTGCTTTTGGACCATGTTAGGGCATTTCAAGTTCAGCAATGTCTCCTTATCTCGAATTGGGGGGACCTCTTTTCCACGCTTAGTACATTTCCACCAAGTTTAATTAAGTTCTTGTTAATCTCTGTTCTTTGATTTGATAATCTTAATAGGAAGTAAATGTGATAATATGATGTCGACCTCATTGCTTCATGATCCTACGTTATGTTTGAATGTCACATGAAGCACAATCAAGTTCTTAAGCTCTACTTTTTCATCTATATCTTAGGGTATATTTGGTTGATCTTTACAAATGATTCCACTTCTCATGTTTGGTTGGATACAATGACAAAAAAAATTGGGGAAGAGGGCTCTCTGGAAAACAAGCAGCAGCACGCCTTCATCCCTTGTTCAATGGCCAATGGAGCTTGCCGGAATCATGATACTGGCGAGCTCCACTATGGAACTACCCTCTGGTGGTTTTGCCTCAACCAAGAAAAGAAAAGAAAAATTGTAGGAAGAGGGCCTCGCCGAAAAAAAAAAGCAGTAACACACCTCCGTCCCTTGTTCAGTGGCCAATGAAGAGCAGCCCATAAGCCGGCTCATTGGACCAATGTTCACTGGGTCAGTCCAGTCTGATCCAAACTCATTTGTAGGTTATCTTCGAATGAAGATCATAAATTAATTCTTAAAATACTAAAAGCAATGAATTAAATAAAAAATTAATGCACTCAACTAATTATCATTCTATTTCTCATAAAATCAATGCAACTAATTAGGTAAATAGTAATAGTTAACAACTTCTTATGTACATAACTAATTATGTTTCTAGTTTTCATAAATTTAATGCAATTAATTGGGTAATAATTAAGTAAATAGTAAGAATTATAAGTTATTATGCAGCCAGCTACTAAGAAATTAATTAGGTGGCTCAACCCATCGGGTCGGCCCAGTAGCCAGTGAGCTGACTGGAGCTCAACTCATGTATATAACGGGCCGGGTTTTGACACAATAGCTAACTGGTCAGGAGCTAAAAACTTGACCCAAACCCTGTCCATGGTGGCTGGGTTAGCTTGGCCGATCGGGCCACTCATCCCATTGTCCACCCTTACCGGAGGCCGGCCATTAATGTGCAATCCGTGATGGGTTTTTTTCTTATATCATTAAGAAAAACTAAAATCTTCAAGTTGTTGATTGGTCCTTTTATGTAATGTTTGGCTGTCACGTCTAATGCAGCCAAGTTCACGAACTCCAGTATCACCATGGTCTATGTTATTCAATTTTAATGAATTTGTCACGGGCTTAAAAGCGAAGGCCCCAGTGACGCAGCTTCGGGCAATCACAAACACCGAAGGCAGGCCTTTTGAGCGCACAAGAACACACATCACACGCGCACGAGCGGAAGCAAGAGTACGCGTATGCCCAAACACAAAGAGAGCAAAGAGACAAGGATGCAAAAAGCTTCTTTATAAATACTTGAAAGCAAAGTACATCAAGAGGGAGAGAGAGAGTCCGAATACACGGAGTTCTTAGGCCGTAAGGCCTTGTGGGGCATTCTAGAGTGCCAAAGAGGTATATACATCAGAGCAAAAAGGTGAAAAACATGGCGGTCCGGAACACGCTCCCCCGCCTAAGTTGGCGCCGTCCTCGACGTCAATTGTTCATGGTAGCCTTCTACAAGTTGTCGATGCTGAAACATGTTGCTGGCTTTCTCCCAGGTGGCTTCATATTCTGGCAATCCCTTCCACTGCACTAAGTACTTTTTGACTTCCCCTAGATAGTTGTTGGAATGGTTGATGATGATATCTGGATCTCTGTCTGGTACACTAACTGTTGAAGGAGCTTGCTGCGGGATCGGGGCACGTTGAGGCATGCTCTGTTGAGGATCTCCTTCATCTTCGTGGAATGGCTTCAGGTTGCATATATGGAATACCGGGTGCACTTGAAAGTTTGCTGGCAAGTCCAGCCGGTACGCCAAGTTTCCTACACGTTTGATAATGGTGAAGGGGCCATCATACTTGCGAATAAGGCCTTGGTGGTGGCCCTGAAAGATAGTTGTGCGGTCAGGAAAGAGCTTGGCCAACACTTTGTCTCCAACTCAAAATTCTGCTGGGCGACGCTTCTCATATGCCCATTTCTTCATGCGCTTGGTTGCCTTGTTTAGATATGCCTTCGCCAACTCTGTCTGATCTTGCCAGTTCCTGACAAACTGGTATGCATAAAGTGTTTTTCCACATCCTCGCGCAGCAAGGGAGTGCGGAGTCTGCGGCTGTTGTCCAGTTGCGAATTCAAATGGACTATGGCCGGATGACTCGCTCTTTTGAAGGTTGTAGCAGAATTGAGCCGCATCAAGTAAATCAACCCAATCCCTTTGGTTGGCACAGACAAAATGCCGCAGGTATTCCTCCAGCATGCCATTTATTCTCTCTGTCTATCTGTCGGTTTGGGGGTAGAAACTTGTGCTGAAATGCAAGTTCATCCCCATTAAGTGAAACACTTCTCGCCAAAACTTGCCAGTGAAGCATGCATCATGATCACTGATGATGCTCTCTGGAATTCCTCCAATGCTTAATTGCGTTCCACACGAATAACTTTGCAGTATCCGCGGCTTAGCAGGTGGCAGGGGCAGGCACGAAGATAGCATACTTCGAGAACCTATCCACAACCACATAAATCGAACTGCAACCTTGTGCTTTCGACAAGCTTACAATGAAATCCATGGTTATGCACTCCCACGGGCGACTAGGCACAGGTAGGGGCTCCAGTAGTCCACCGGGTCTTTGATTGATGAGCTTGTCTTGTTGGCAAATCAAGCAAGTCCGCACATAAGCATCTACATCATCACACATCTGCGGCCAGTAGAATGCACGTTCCAACAATGCCAAGGTCCTCTGTTGTCCTGGGCGACCCGCCCAAGTAGTATCATGACACTCGTGCATCAAACGCCTCCTCAAGGTATCTTGTCGCGGAATATATAGACGATCGCCCGCGGAGCGGAGCAAACCATCCTCCAGCCAGAATCTCTGCGTCTTTCCTTCCTTCACCAATGTGATCAATTGTTGAGTTATTGGGTTACTTTTTGAAGCTTCACACACTTGTTCAAGAAGATCGCTCGTCGGTTGGCTCACACTGTCATCCCATGTGAGCAAAGCTGCAAGTTCCGCCTTTCGCCTCAAGGCGTCGGCCGCAACATTGGTCTTGCCTGGTTTATACTCAAGGACCATATCGAATCCTGCCAACGTGCTTGCCTTGGACTCAGCTTCTTCTGAGTTTGGAAGTAGTTTGTCGCAACATTGTCAGTGCGCACAACGAATTGTGATCCCAAGGGATAGTGTCTCCATGTACGGAGACAATGCATGACCGCCAACATCTCGCGCTCGTGCACCGTGTATCGACGTTCAGCGTCGTTCAAATTCCTGCTTTCAAATGCAATAGGATGTCCTTCTTGGAGCAACACTCCACCAATAGCAAAGTCAGACGCATCGATCTGCACTTCAAATGGTTGTCGACAGCCAGACAACTTCAACACTGACTCCTCTGTCAAGGCATGTTTTAACTCATCAAAAGCCTTATGGCAGGCATCAGACCATAGCCATAGTCTGTCTTTCTTCAACAAATCTGTGAGCGCAACCGCAATCTGTGAGTATCCCTTGATGAAGCATCGATAATAATTTGCAAGTCCCAAGAAAGAGCGCAACTCGGAAATCTTAGAGGGCGGCTCCCATGCTTGAATAACTTCAATCTTCTTATGATTCATTCTGAGAGTGCCTCCTCCCACAATATGCCTCAGAAAATGGACTTCCTTCTGGACGAATAGGCACTTCTCTCGCTTGACATACATTTCGTGGTCCTTCAAAGTCTGAAACACAATCTGAAGGTGCTGAACATGTTGCTCCATCGAGTCGCTATACACCACTATGTCATCCAAATACACGACAACAAACTTGTCGAGGTGCGGGTAGAAGATCTTATTCATTAGGGTCGAAAAGGTAGCATGTGCGTTCGTCAAGCCAAAGGGCATGACAAGGAATTCAAATGCCCCATATCGCGTTACACAAGTAGTCTTTGCCTCATCCTCTTCTGCAACTCTCACTTGCCAGTAGCCAGATCTCAAATCCAACTTAGAGAAGACCTTTGCCTTTCCAAGTTGATCAAACAAGTCAGCGATCAAAGGAAGCGAGTACTTGTTCTTCACCGTCATTTTGTTCAGTGCCCTATAGTCCACGTACAACCGCTTCGACCCGTCGTGCTTTGCTTGAAACAACATGGGCGCTCCAAAGGGAGCTTTGGAAGGTTGGATGATCCTCGCTTTGAGCATATCATCCAGTTGTTTGCGTAATTCCTGCAGCTCAGGAATTTCCATGCGATAAGGAGCCATTGCAGGTGCCCGTGCACCCGGTACTAATTCAATCTGATGATCTATCTCCCGCCTCAAAGGTAGCTTCTTCGGCATCTTGGCGGGCATAACATCACCAACTTTTTCAATACTGGCGCTAAGGCCTCTGGGACATTCGCGACTTTTTCTGCCTCATCTGTAGCACGGATTGTGACAAGAAAAGTCTCGTCACCACTTTTCATGCCTCTCTTCAACTGGAGCGCAGACACCAAGCGCTCACAAGGCTTCCGTGTCATCACAGTAACCATGCAGGGCTGACTCTCACTCTCAGAGCTGACAACATTGAGGTGGGGCATCGGCACTACCTTGTTGCTTCTCAAGAATTCCATCCCGAGGATGACTTTAAAATCATCCATGGGTGCGACTGATAACACGATCTTTCCTGACCAGTTGTGGATCCACACTGGTATATCCTGAGCGACGCCGTAGATGGCTTTAGCCTCTGAATTAACCGCTTTCATGCAACTCTCTTTTTGTTCCCACTGTAATCCCAACCGTTCTGCTTCTTCACGCGAGATGAAGTTGTGTGTGGCACCCATGTCTACCAATGCCTTGGTAAGTCTTCCGTTGAGCAAAAGTTCCAAATACATCAATTCTTTGCATACTGTCGGTTCCACACTGGTTGTGACCTTTACTGCATTCATCATCTGCATTGCGCCAACTGTTAGCGCCTCTGCAGGTTTATTATCTTCCTCACCCTGAACAACATTCGCAACTCGGGGTGCACAGTTATCTCCATTCCCTTGACCATGGTTTCTATTGGGACATGTATCCTGCCAATGATCCCCATGACAGATGCGACAATCACGGCGATGATAATTACCACCTTGAAAGTTATTTCAATTCTGATTATTATTTTGGCCATCTTGCCGGCCATGATTCTGCTGGTTTCCCCGACCAACATTTTGTCCTTGGTTGTTCCTTCGATTGTCCCTTCGATTGTTGCGATCATTTCCCTGCTGTCTGATTTGAAATGCAGAGTCATTCCTATCCAGCTCGACAAGTTTCTTTGCAACCGCAAGCACCTCAGCTAGTGTGGCGGGGTCATGCCGAATGAGTTCTTGGTTTGCCCATCCTTGCAACCCGTTGCCAAAGTAAAACAACCGATCCTCATCATCCATTCTCTCCACTTCCAACATTATCGAAGAGAATGCCTTGACATAGTCATGCACTGACCCTGTATGTTTCAATGCCAATAACCTTTTGCGAGCCATTTTCTCTTGATTTTTAGGTAGAAAGTAGTCTCGCATTTCCTTCTGGAGGTCTTCCCATGAGACTATAGCAACCAATCCCCGTCGAACATCACTTAAGCGACGTCTCCACCAAAGGGTCGCTTTATCCGCAAAGTACATTGTTGCAGTGCGCAGCTTATCTGCGTCCTCCTCTATCCTCACAGCTTCTAAAAATTGGTCCATCTCGTAGATAAAATTCTCGAGATCCTTTGAGTTCCGCGTGCCTTTATACTTTGCGGGCTTAGGTAGCCTGTAACGTGGTCTATCCACATATGTCGCAATGCCGCCAGACGGGGCGATTCTCAACTGCCGCTCTAACTGTTCATTCTTTCGTCGAACAACATCCAATTCAGCAGCCATGATGTTGAACCGACCCAACAAATTATCAAATCTGGTGGAAAAGTCCTCCATCGAGTAGTTAAGTTTAGTGGCAAGACTTTCCACCGAGTCTTCCACTCCCTCTACTGCTGTCTTGATCTCTGCATTGAGATCTCTAAAAGCGACACAAGTTCCATTAACAAACTTCTCTATGTTGGTCACTGACCTAATCAGCTCCGCCACATCGTGCGAGATGGCTGACACCCGATCATCGGCCATGAAGTCCTCTTCAGCAGGAACCATACTGTTTGAAGGAGTCATGACAATCTTCTTTGGCACTATTGTCACTCCCAATGTCGACAAGGCTCTGGTATCAACTTGTCACGGGCTTAGAAGCGAAGGCCCCTGTGACACAACTTCGGGCAATCACAAACACCGAAGGCAGGCCTTTTGAGCGCACAAGAACACACATCACACGTGCACGAGCGGAAGCAAGAGTACACGTATGCCCAAACACAAAGAGAGCAAAGAGACAAGGATGCAAAAAGCTTCTTTGTAGATACTTGAAAGCAAAGTACATCAAGAGGGGGAAAGAGGGTCCGAAAAAACAGAGTTCTTAGGTCGTAGGCCTTGTGGGGCACTCTAGAGTGCCAAAGAGGTATATACATCAGAGCAAAAAGGTGAAAAACATGGCAGTCCAGAACAAAATTTATGCCTATTGATATTAAATAAAAATGTTCTTGTTAATCTACGGTGGGGTATATACCCAATTTGTTTCTGTATCTATTACATATTTGTGCAGGGTTTTTCTTATGCTATCACACAAATTGTATTATACAACAACAACAACAACAACTACTACTTCTTCATCCCAAAGCAATTGGGGTCGGCGATATGAACCAAAAAAGAAAATCATTCTAGGTCTTCTACATGAATCTTTCTCCTCCAATCATTTCTATTTAATGCCATGTCCTCGGTGAGGTTCAAAGCATTCATATCCTTTCCTATCATCTCCATCCAAGTTTTCTTAGGCCTACCCCGACCTCTTTTAACTAATATATTTTCCCATTTCTCTATCCTTCTAACTGGAGCATCATTAGACCTTCGCCGAATATGTCCAAACCACCGTAAACAATTCTCTCTCATCTTATTTTCAATGGATGCAACGCCTACCTTCTTACGTATCTCCTCATTTTGAATCTTATCTTTTATTGTATTTCCACACATCCATCTAAGCATACACATATCAGCTACACTCATTTTTTGAATATGATGTCTCTTGGTAGCCCAACATTCCGTACCATATAGTAAAGTGGGCCTAATTGTCGTCCTATAAAACTTTCCCTTCAATTGTAATGGCATTTTACGATCGCACAACACTCCAGTTGCACTTTTCTATTTCATCTACCCAACCTTTATCCTGTGATTTACATTTCCATCAATTTCTCTATACTTTTGAATGATAGATCCCAAATATTTGAAGCAGTCATCCACTGATATTTCTTGCTTACCAAGCTTCACTACACTCCCATCACTACTTTGTTGCTTACTAAACCAACATTTCATATATTCTGTTTTACACTCAACTTAAAACCTCTTGCTTCCAACCTCTGTCTCCATAATTCTAACTTAGCATTAACCCCAGCTCTAGACTCATCAATCAAAACAATATCATCAGCAAACAATATACACTACAACACATTTTCTTGAATTGATCTCGTAAGCTCATCCATCACTATAGCAAATAGGAAATGACTTAATACAGATCCTTGATGTAACCCAACCGTTATAGGAAAATTGGTTGTCACCCCTCCACAAGTGCGGACATTGGTTACTACTCCGTACATATCTTTAATTATACTAATGTACTTGAGAGAAACACCTTTCTTCATCATTGTCCATTAGAGAACATCCCTAGGTACTCTATCGTATGCTTTCTCCAAATCAATAAAAACCATATGTAAATCTTTGTTCCTCTCTCTATACCTCTCAATAAGTTGTCTAAAAAGATGTATAGCTTCCATAATTGATCTTCCAGGCATAAAACCAAATTGATTCTCCGATATCATGACAACCTTCCTCGACCTATACTCAATCACCCTCTCTCAAAGATTCATAGTATGACTCATAAGTTTTATACCACGTTAGTTTGTGCAATCTTGTATATCACCCTTATTCTTATATAGAGGCACCAAAGTACTCTTCCTCCACTCATTAGGCATCTTATTTGTCCGCCAAATCTTGTTAAAAAGATTTGTCAACCATTCTAAACATTTCTCACCCAAGAATTTCCAAGCTTCGATAGGTATACCATATGGGCCAACTGTCCTTCTTGATTTCATTTTCTTTAAAGCCTCTGCAATTTCTTTCTTTTGAATCTTGCGCATGAAGTCACAATTTATGTCATGAAAAGGAATGGAGAAGTCTCCAAGATCCTAAGCATGACTTTCATTAAATAGCTTATCAAAATAATCTTCTCATCTCTCCTTAATGTCCTCATCTTTGACTAAAACCCTTTGTGTTTCATCTTTGATACATCTAACCATACCCAGATCCCTCAATTTTCTATCTCTCATCTTTGCAAGTCTATAAATATCCTTCTCGCTTTCTTTGATATCCAACTTGTCATGAACCTCCTTATATACCTTATCCTTTGCGTTTTGAACTACTATTTTAGCTTCCTTCTTTGCTATCATATACTTCTTCAAATTCTCATTATCATGACTCTTAGATGTCTATGACACTCTCTTTTGACCTTAATAGCTAATTTAACATCCTCGTTCCACCATGATGTATCCTTACCTAGCGGTGTGCCGCCTTTAGACTCACCCAATACTTCCTTAGCCACCTTTCTCATGCCACCTGCTATCTTATTCCACATTAATTCTGAATCTTTCTCGAGACACCAATCAACTTCCTTAACTACCTGCTCTACAAACATTTCTTGTTTAGCTTCTTTTAGTGCCCACCACTTAATTCTAGGATCTGTCCTATGTCTATCCCTTTTGCGGCATTTTCTAATTCTAAGATCTAAAATTAAGACTCTATGTTGTGTAGCTACACTTTCTTCTGGTATAACCTTACAATCGATGCAACAACCCCTATCTCTCTTTCTTAGTAGGAAAAAATCTATTTGACTCGTATTAACCCCACTTTTAAATCTTAATAGGTGAGACTCCCTCTTCCTAAACTAAGTGTTTGCTAAGATCATATCATATGACAAACCAAAATCTAAAATCATTTCTCCACTTTCGTTTCATTCTCCTATACCATAGCCTCCATAGATACTCTCAAATCCAACCCTACTAATGCCTACATGTCCATTAAGGTCACCGCCAATGAAAAGATTTTCTCCATAAGATATCCCTTATACAACTCCATCTAAATCTTCCCAAAATTGACACTTAATGGAATCATCTAAACCTACTTGAGGTGCATGAACACTAATAATATTAATAATATCCATACCTAATACTAATTTAATAAGTAAAATCCTATCACCCTTCCTACGGACCTCAACTACATTATCTATAAACTCACGACTAATAACAATCCCTACTCCATTCCTATTCCTATTCCTATTTATTCCTGTATATCAAATCTTATATCCCAAAGGTTATATCACTTTTGCTTTCTCACCTACCCATTTGGTCTCTTGTAGATATAAAATATTCATCTTTCTCCTACACATAACATCTACTAATTCTACCAACTTACCAGTTAAAGACCCTATGTTCCAGGTGGCTAACCTAATTTTATGGTCTTGATGTATCTTCTTTACCCGCACCCGTCTAACAAAGTGAGGGAACCCTTGCCTATTTGACACCACACCCGGGCGCCGGTGTGGCGCGTCGCTTCTGGGCGATGACCTAGCAACCCTTGCCCATTTATCACTGCCTCTGAGCCTATAGAGTACAACGCATCACTCAGTAGAAAACGTCCCAACGAAATTCTCATATTGGTTTGTATTCATAGGGTGTGACTAAGTTTTTATGTTGGCTATCATTGGCCTACCACAACCCTCCTCCTTTATCCGAGCTTGGGACCGACAATATATAACTAGACAGTTATACACAGGCAGAGTTACACAAATTGTATTGTAAAACTAAAAAAAAAACATAATTAGCAGTAGGTTTTTCGTTGCTAATACTCTAAAGCCTCCTTTCTTTAGTCCTCATGTAAACTAAAGGCTCTGCATGGAATGAGCATATGGATTTCTAAAAAAATCCTGCGAGCTCAGCCAATGTGAAAGTTTTTCATAAGGAAAAGAGAGGTATGAATGAATTTACACATTAAAAGTGGTGAGTAAAAAAAATGAAGCCACTTGTGCAAGCATGTCACTTTCTCACCATAATGATTTGATGTTTGTTTTATCCCGGTGGAAAAGAATTACATTAGAAGTTAAAATAATGATGTATGGTAATTTAATTCTAATTCTCATATTGGTTTGTATTCATAGGGTGTGACTAAGTTTTTATGTTGGCTATCATTGGCCTACCGCAACCCTCCTCCTTTATCCGAGCTTGGGACCGACAATGTATAACTAGACAGTTATACAAAGGTAGAGTTACACAAATTGTATTGTAAAACTAAAAAAAAAACATAATTAGCAGTAGGTTTTTCGTTGCTAATACTCTAAAGCCTCCTTTCTTTAGTCCTCATGTAAACTAAAGGCTCTGCATGGAATGAGCATATGGATTTCTAAAAAAATCCTGCGAGCTCAGCCAATGTGAAAGTTTTTCATAAGGAAAAGAGAGGTATGAATAAATTTACACATTAAAAGTGGTGAGTAAAAAAATTGAAGCCAGTTGTGCAAGCATGTCACTTTCTCACCATAATGATTTGATGTTTGTTTTATCCCGGTGGAAAAGAATTACATTAGAAGTTAAAATAATGATGTATGGTAATTTAGTGACAGTTATTATTGCCACTAAAGATTACATAATGGTAATGGCAAACCCACCATATCTAGGCATTAAAAAGTTGGCACTAAATCCTATATGTTTAGTGGCAAATAGAATTGCCACTATATGCCTATAGCCACATTGACTATAATGGTGATTAGTGAATTCCCACCGGCGGCAATTTTCCAGGCTTTTAGTGGCATTTATGATTGCCACTAAAGACCATTTTCCTTGTACAAGGACACTTTCTGTGAGAATCACTCTCTCGTAATCTCATTTGAATGAGAGACTGATTCTCATTTGGCCCCAAATTTCATACCCAACCAAACATGAGATTTGGGGCAAATCACTCCTGCCTCCCGTGATATTTCGAATCTCACTGGTGAGGCTGTGATTTCAAATCACATGATTTGAAATTATACATGTGAATCACGGGGTTGTACCAAAAAGCCTGCAAAGGTAAACGTTGGGGCTTGAGACCCAATGTTCATCTTCTTTCCTCTTTTCTCTCTCATCGTACGAAGAAGAAGAGCATGGGAGAAGGGGGAGCGAAGCTGCCACCACTGCGTCTTACCCGAGGAGGGGGAAGGTCGCCGGAAATAGTGAAGGACATTGAAGGAGGTCGTCGGAGATGGTGATGGAAGACGAAGGAAGTTTTAGAGCAAAATTAATTGATAAAAATAGTAAACGCGTGAACCTGGAAAGACAAACCTCCTGATTGATTTTCATATTCCCACATTGTAATATTCATTGTATTGCTTCTTTTTGGTAGCCATCTGCGGAAGCAAATGGGTCGGATCCAGGACAGAGATTTTGCAATTTTTGGCTGTTCCAGATCCGACTCCCTCATGTATTAGCTGTTCCAGATCCAACTCCTTTGCATTCCTACTCTGCCTAACCCCAACTTGCTAATCAAAGAAAATAAAGAACAGGAGAATTTTCTTGTAGCCAAAACGCCAATTTAAACAATTCATGACTTGGGTCAGAAGCAATCATATGTGATACTAATCAGATTTAGTAATGGATGTAGAGAAAAGCTCTTACTAGACCCAGATCCAGTTAGCCACTTATTCTAATCAAATATGCATTTACACATAAACGGAGTTTCATCCAGTTGGGTCTAGAGTCAGATTCAAAGTCAAACTCGGCATTGGTTGTAAACATGCAAAACCAAATCTGACCCATTTATCTGATTGGATCTGAGACTCTTTATTGAAGCCAACTAAACCGGATGGAGTTGGTTGGGTTCCCAACCGAAGCCCGTAATATTACATCCCCAAATAGCTATATCCTCGGAATATTCTTGTCTCAGCATCCAAACTCTCCTCGGGGGCATCACAGAACGGGTTTGGACCTGGACCACCCCAGATCCAATCAAAATGTAACCTGTTCAGAGCAATTAATGTTGCAAATCTTGGTATCAGACTTTTTCTCAAGGAAAATCTTGCAATAAATTAAATTTTTATTTTTTCAAAACTCTTGCCATATAATGTAAACAAATTTTTTCTAAAGTGTATGAAATAAAAAGGGTTACTGTTTGCTATACCTCGTGGGTAAAAACTCTAATATTTTTAATTGTTCAATTTTTTTCGCATCACTAGGTTGATCTACATATTTGGGTAAGTAGAAATCGATGCTTGGATTAGGGGTGGCAAAATCTGACATGACCCACCAACCCGCTTTTTAGCCGGGTTCGGGTTTGTCTTAAATGGGTTCGTGTCATAACCGGGTCGACCCACCTAACTCGTTTATTAAATGGGTCGAGTTCGTGTTAGGGGTATGCCAACCCGCCAACCCGGCTTACCTGTTTAATAAATGGGTTAAGCGGGTGAGTCAACCCGTTTACCTGAACCCGACTCGCCAATCTGTTTACCCGACCCGACTCAACCCACCCGCCAACCCGTTTACCCGACCCGACCCGTTTATTAAACGGGTTAACAGTGTTGTGTCGGGTTACCTGTTTAATAAATGGGTTGGGTTCATGTTTGACACAGCTGAGCTGACCCATTTAATAAATGGGTTGGGTTCGTGTTGAGATATGCTGACCCGCCAATCAGCCGACCCGACCCGATTTCCACCCCTAGCTTGCATCATGTTATTCCAATATGTATGTAAGATTTAGCGGGTTGAAAAATCGACGACAATGTATGAAATTTTCAACCCTGATAAAATGGTGTTTTCCCGTCGGAAAAATAAGATCCAAAAGTAGATTCCTATTATGTTTGACCAAGTTGAACGCATCTACTAGGTTAGATTTGATCAAAACAACCTCCCACTATGAGTAATTCCGGCCAGGGATTTTCTTACCCACTACATAACCAAATTTAAACCCAAATAACAAATAAAACTCTAACATAAAAAATTAATTGAGATCAGTTCATGATATACTGAAAACGTTTGAAAATATCCGCGATAAAAATATGCTATTTTAAAAAATATCGCTAAAATTACATATGACAAATGTTTTGTAACCCCAAAATCGTCATCTTGGGAAGGGTGGTGGTCACGTAAAAGTCAAACCCGGCAGATTGACCACGCTTGCTTATCTAATTACCATACTACCCTTAAAGTCAAACCTGGTGGGCGGGTACCCCAGCTTAAGACGAAGGCGCAAACCTGTCAATTAAATGGTCGAAAAGACAAATAAATGAATACAGAAGTCAACACCTAAATATTGACCGTGGGCTCAGTCGAACAAGGGATAAATGAACCATTAATTGAAGGTGCTTTACTGGTGTCTAACTCCCAACGCTAACCCTGTGGGCTGGCAGGGAGTGATCAATGTTGTCAGTATCTGTATCGGCTCTGAATCGTTTGACCAACGATTCAGGTGAATCGGCAGATACCAATTTTCAAGTGAATCGTTCTGTAAGTATTTCATGTAAATTAGAACCTGACACGTATTAAAACCAGCAAATATATTAAAAATTAATTTTATGTACTTTTTGAATTTTTAAAAAAATTAACCGATTCAGGTCAGTATCATATAGATTTTCTGCCGATACGATACGTACCGGCACGATCGCATACTGACAACATTGGGCGTGATCTCTGGGGGTACTTTGAGTTACCAAATTACACCTGGTCTATCTATAGGGCACTTTAAATTACCAAATTACACCCTGCTCTTGTTAAGATTGACGGGTTTGGTTTCTGGGGTCCCTTTGTTAAGGTCATTGATTTGATACATATACCACAACGGGGGCATTGCCATGGACATGGTCCCACTTAGGGCTGTCAATAGATCGGGTTAGTATCGAGTACTTCCAGCATGGACATAAAAGAATGCTGACCCGAATATCATTTTGAGTGAACCAGAAGTTAGCGGGGATGGCAGAAACCATACTGTGTGATATGGTCGAAATTTTCATAAATTGGTTGTATTTTCTGTCATTGACCAAGAATTTATGAGAAATAATGAGATTATGAAGCAAAAACCCAAAGGTGCCCTTCTAGCAGCTTGAAGTTTTGAGGGTAATCCCGTCCACAATTCAAAGGACCAGAACATTTTAGTAATTTTGGATTGAAGATTTATTTCATGTTAATGATGCCATCCAACACCACCAAAGTGTTTGACTCATTAACTTTGGTTATGGGTTGGGTGTCCTTCACCTTTTCAAGTATGCCAATAATAAACCACTCTGTAAAATATTAAAAAAAAAAAAAACAAGTTTGGTTGGGTAAGGCTGAGGGGGCCACTTATACTCTCTTAGCATTAACCACTCTGTAAAATGGCGACCACATCTCTTTTGCATATCCAGGTGAGATTGACAATCAACCAGATAAGGCATAAAAATGGGAAGCTTCTTACTGATTTTTCTATTTGAATTATTTTGTTTTAATTTTTAGTGAGGCCAGTAAATAAAGCCCTGTTGATTCATTACTGTACTCGTACCTCACAAAAACACATGGACACGGGATGCGAGTTCGACTCATAAGTTTGAATTTTTTTTTCCAAAATTGAATATATATGAAGATGAAATTTTTTTAAATTTTGTAACAGATTTTAAAATACTTTCTAATGAAATATTATAAAAAAGTAACAAATATTATGTAAAATATTAAAAATAATGCATGTACAAATCAATGTTCAAAACAGTATGACAAAATTTCAAAGTATTTCCCTTCCAATATTTCCTTTTATTATTTCTATTTTTTGGTTTTTTCATTGTTTGTTTTGCCAATTTATGACATTTTGGAATGAGTTCAGTGCAACTATAAAACAAACCATTTTCTTTATTTATCCTCATATTTCCCTCATTTCTTTGGAGCAGAGAGCCTCATCACAATGACTCAATGAGCAAAAATGGAAAACCCAGCCTTTCTCTTTCTTTTCACGCTTGGTCACAAACACATCATGAGGGGAGGGCCCACTTTTGTTTCTCAGATGGATAAGCCCAAAAAGGGTACAACAGTAAAATCACATCAGATTTATAATGTGTATATAGGAAAGTGAAAAAATAGGGTCTCGTGGAGGGAGGGAGGTAGGATGGCATTTTCATAAGAAACATTGATAATTCATGTGGCCCCCACCTTTGAAAGGCATGCTTCACATGCCCGTTTTCATATGAAAATGAGTCGTTTTCTCACCATCAAGGGGTGAAATCAGGAAGAAGCCACTACTTCCTTGGGTCAATGGTGACTAGGGGTGTCAACGGGTTAGGATTGGTTTGGACTCAGGTGAAACCAGACTTGAACCAGATTTTCGGTTATGGTATCAGCTGGTCCGGATCCGAGTCTACTATAACAGAAACCATAACAGGACCGATAAGAACTACATGAACCAAATAAAATAATATTTTTTTATCATTTTTACATTGAAAAATTATGGATCTTAATCGGAACTCGGGTCGGGTCCAGTTATGGAATAAAATTTCACAAACTATATCCGGTCCATGCATGTATTAATCAGATCTTCGAGTCCAGACCCGGGTATTCTTATTTGTCACCATATCCAAACCCTATAGGGTTTTTGGTCCCGGTAAACTCAACCCGTTGACACTCATAATGGTAACCCTCAACGCTTATGAGTTATGACAACCCTAGAGACAAAATGGTTATTTTAATAATTATGAGTACATGAAGGGGAATATATCAACTTGGCAAGGGCATAAATGACTTTTGCCCCCAATAAATCAACCCACCCAATCTCATTGAATGGGGTTCAAAGCTGGTCCAACTGCACACACACAATGTTTGGTGATGCATTTATTGACCCCCCACCCACTCTTGAGCCTATATATACCCGGCTCCGGTATGTCACACCCCGACAATAGTAGGAGAGCCATGGCTGGTGAGCATGCACTTCTCTCCACCGAGATAGTGAACCGGGGGATCGAGTCGTCCGGCCCGGACGCGGGCTCGCTAACGTTTTCGGTCCGGGTTCGGCGTCGCCTACCGGACTTCCTGCAGTCCGTCAATCTCAGGCATGTCAAATTGGGGTACCACTACTTGATCAACCATGCTGTGTACTTAACGTCGATCCCGGTGCTGGTCCTGGTGTTTAGTGCTGAGATCGGCAGCCTGAACAAGGACGAGGCATGGCGCAGGCTGTGGGTCGAAGCCCGGTACGATCTCGCCACCGTGCTCGCGTTCGTCGGTGTGCTCGTGTTCACCGTCACCGGCTACTTCATGTCGAGGCCCCGGCCGATCTATCTCGTCGATTTCGCGTGCTACAGGCCGTCCGATGATCTTAAGGTACTCTCTCTAGACTCTATCATATATGCATTCAGTAAGCAGGATTAGTTTAATCAGCACAGTAAGCATGCTTAAAAGAGTTTGCATTAAACATGTTAGTCATTAAGAGAAAGGTGCGGGAGCTTTTGGTCATTTTGTTTATGAACTCCATGGCAATAAAAAATAATGATATCTTTTTATTGGTGTAAAAGTTAAAACATAAAAAAAAAGAAATGATGATCCTCTGCAAGGTCACAAATAACGACCATTTTTTTTATAAATATCAAGATTTTCATAAACCGATATGATCCAAAACATGTGATATTTTCAAGATTATCACCTACTCTGAAAATATTGTGCTTTTATCACGATATTATTCTGTTATTAATGCAATATTCATGTTTTCTATATATGTTCTGCATGTTTACTTTTTTCTTATATTTTATATATTCTTTTATATTTTTTAGGGTTTACATATGAGATTTTCTAAAAAAAAAAATAAAAGTGTTTTTTTAATTTATCTTGAGATTTTCCTTTCTCTTCGTTTGAACACCATAATTACCTAAATAACCTTTTGGTACGGTTCGTATAGACTTTTTTGTTAGTTTTGGAAGGGTATTTTAGTTAAGTTATAATACTTGTGTGTTTATTTATAATCCATTGTGCATACAAAGGTCCATTAAATTCTCCATTGATGACAACACAGAGGTTGGAGGCCATTTTCGTCATTTGGAATTTTTTAGAATAAAAGAATATGGCGGGCTTTAATACTTGACAGTTAAGCTCATTAAACCACTGACGCGAACCTTCAGAATTTCTTTAAATGACAATAGTGTCCCTGAACCATTCTGTAGTCATTGTCCTTGAGAATGACGTAGTTGCCCCTTTGATGTAGGTGTTTCAAATGGATCGGATTCGGTCGTACTCGTACCTCCAATCTGAACCCGATAAATTGTATCTTAAAATTAAGGTTTGGATCTTAAAATTGAATCCAATGATAAATTTGGATTAGATTTATACATTTGGATGTTTAGAAGATGGGCTTCATATTTATATCGGTATTTTCTGTCTGTTTTATATACAGATCCAGATCAAATCTGATTCATTTCTAAGGTGCAAAACCCTTGTTCTGAGCCTTTTTAATGGATCTGTATGATTATGTAAAATTTGGATTTGGATTCAGCCATAGTATTATTATCTCACGATCCCGGCCACATCTGATTCGGATTCACCATGATCTGGACCACATGAATTAATGACCAATATTTGGATTCTGAATCGAATCCATCAGATCCAGAACACTTATGATCCATTTGTACTTAGATGGTATTGCTGATTCCAGAGGGTATATAGGCCAATTATTGAAAACTGTCAATTTTCTTTGATATGTTATGTGCATGTTGTCGACCAATAATTTACTTAGATTTTGGTAGATTCGTTGGTGAGGAGGGCAATTGGATCGGGTTCAGACAGACCACTAAACCGAAGTTTATACGTCATTTTCAACTATGGATATTATATAGTTAGATTCTTTGTGTGTTTGGATTCTTAATTTGGTATCCTATCTACATTCACATCATGATCAAATCCAATCGTTTCATGGTATTTTGCATGCAAAATACGTGCTTTCTAAAGATTTCTATCGTACCCGATATTACTCTACAAAACTTGGATCTACTTGATTTGGATTCCAATTTGGATCAACCATCATCCACCCTGTATCCGATCCATGTTAAAAAAAAACATGTTTTAGAGCTGTAAGAAATTGGATTAAAAAAAATACATGTGAAATATATCTAAAAAATTATATTTCTTACCACCTGACGAGCTTATACGAGAGAGCAGATCAGGTAATCCGGCAAATCACTTTAAGAAATTAAGTGATTTGACATCTTCACCGTCCATTGCATGCGCCTTCCCAAGAGGACCCCACCGTCTTTATACAATTTGTGGATGGTGATGATTTCAAATCACTTTCTTTAAAGTGATTTCGCGGATCACCTGATCTGCTCTCCTTATAAGAGCCGAGCACCTATTGTTCATATTCAGCTTGCCGAGCCTATGTTAAGAGTTTGAATGATTTCTTATAAGACTACACTGATTTTGGGCAACTAAAATCTCATGAAATTTTAAAAAAAATACAGACGTCTCCATAAATTTCAAGATAAAAAGAAAAGAAAAATATGGGAAGAAATTTTGTTGACAATAGGCGATATATAGACTGAATTATTATAATTTTTCATGTTTTGTGAATTTCATCCTGATAAAATTGTAGAAATTCAAAACAATGTAGATATTTGTTTGTATGGTGCCTAGTCTATGTGGTGTCTTTCCTGGTCTTTGCCTGAATTGTGTTATGTCAGCCAATTAAGTTCAAAGTGAGCCCATGGAAAATGGATCACAATACACTTAATTCTGGATTCTGCTGGATTATTGTTAGTTTCTTTTTGTATTAAAAGTCTTACTTGAGTTACTAGGGAATTTCTTGATTTTAGTTTAGTTACCAAATTTAAGTTTGAGGACCTACACTTGAGTTTACCAGTGAACATTTTTATCCTCTAATTTTGGTATCAAAATGGAATGAAGGTGTCCAAGCAAGATTTCATTGAGCAAGCAAGAAAATCCGGTAAGTTTGACGAGTCAAGCTTGGAATTCCAGCAACGCATACTCAAGTTTTCCGGCATCGGTGATGAGACTTACATCCCGAAAGCCGTTATGTTGCCGGAAAATTGCGCCACCATGAAAGAAGGCCGAACTGAGGCCACCACCGTCATCTTTGGTGCTCTAGACGAACTCTTCGAGAAGACCAGGGTCCGGCCCAAGGATGTCGGGGTCCTAGTTGTGAACTGCAGCTTGTTCAACCCGACACCCTCGCTCTCAGCCATGATCGTCAACCATTACAAAATGCGTGGGAACATCATCAGTTTCAATTTGGGAGGGATGGGATGCAGTGCTGGGATCATTGCACTGGACCTGGCACAGGACATGCTCCAATCCAACCCGAACAATTACGGGGTCGTCGTTAGTACCGAGATGGTCACGTTCAATTGGTATACGGGTCAGAACCGATCGATGCTGATACCGAATTGTTTCTTCCGAATGGGGTGCTCGGCCGCCCTTTTATCGAACCGGCAGCGAGACCGGCACAGGGCTAAGTACAAGCTTGAGCATCTAGTTCGCACACACAAGGGTGCAGATGATCGGAGCTTTAGGTAAGTTTGATTCACTAATCATACTTGACTAATTAATATTTAGGGCACCTGAGCCACATATTAATATTCAAGTGATGCTTTAAGGGAAGTTATCTAGCATTATCATTCATAAATAAATACTCGTGCTAGGCACTTATGTTGAGATCATCCATCTTGAGACCCAAAATCACAGCCTCAGAATAATATATATATATATATATATATATATATATATATATATATATATATATATATATATGTCTATGATTCTATGGTGCATATAATATCATGGGGGGCATCCAAGGTCGAAGCTGGAGGTACTCCCCCAGATGGGTAGCTGTCAAGCAGGCCATCCAGCTACACTTCATATAATGTGAAGTCTTAAATAAATTCTACCTTCACATGCAGGACAGCTTGAATGTCCTGATCAACAGTACTTTCTTTTGTTTGTCCAAAATTTTCCTCAAAATATAAAATATTTGTAGATTCTTGCACAATTCCAAGGCCGTAGATTTTGTAATTATAAGATTTTTGAGAAAAAAATTGTATACCACTTTCAGAATTGCAGCCAAACTGTTCTTTGGTGCAACGCTGTTAGTATCGGTGTCGGCCAACGATTCAGCTGTATCGATACTCAAGTGAATAGTTCTGTATCAGCCAAAAAATAATAAAAAAAACATTACGTGTCAATAAAAACGTGACACTTGTTAAAATCATTAAAATAATATTAAAAAAATAAAATTTTTACATTTGTTAAAAAATAACCGATTCAGGGGCGATGCGTATCGATTTTCTGTCGATACTTATACACACCGATACTGTCAACATTGCTTTGGTGTTTACACTAGTCAGGAAATTTGAAAATCCATCAACTCCTAGATTGGTGGTAGCATTCAAGACAAATTTAATGGGAACAGGAAATTAGATGTATGAGCTAGTCACTAATCACAGTACAATCTCCACCATGCATTTATTATGTGGTAGTAATTTGGGTGTTGAGAACTTTCGAGTGAACATGAAAAATAACAAGTTTCTGCTTGTGATAGTATTAGTTATATCCCTTTGTATGTCATTAGCATAATATATTCTATAATGGTGGGCTCCACATAACTAGTGGGCATAATGTGGATGCCAAAGCTACTATTACAACTACTGTATGTATATATATATATATATATGTGGTTGTTGCATGTGAGTGCATTTATTAACTTGACCTGCATCCTTACAAAAGCACTAAAGGGGCTGGATCTTGCTTCGATAATTATGGGTGTTGTGTTGTTCCTGTTCAATGAAATGTTGGGCATCTGCACAGAGTGACACTCTGTTCACACCTCTAAACATGTGCATTCCCAACTGCTACTGTGCTACCATTATTTTAAAAAGCTACCATTATTTCGAAAAAAAAAAGCCCTTTAGTTATTGCTCCCCCAACCTTTTCTCACCAATCACCATCCATCCCACTCTGTGTGAAACCAGCTTGAATTTATCATGATAATTTTTTTTAGAAAATCCAGAAACCAAGAATTGTGATTGATGCATGTTGAAACTGATTTTATAATTAAATTGGACATCTTTACTTGTATGTATAATAAGATAAATCATGTCAAAATTAAGCAGTTCTTTCGTTACTACCGACTACAACACATACTTTGGGAAATTCCATCTAACATTGGTTCCTATCCCAAACGGGATCCAGGTGTGTGATCCAGGAAGAAGATGAGCAACAGAAAAAGGGTTTGTCCATTAGCCGAGACCTTCTTGAGGTTGGTGGCCATGCCGTCAAGGCCAACATCACCACACTGGGACCGCTGGTGCTGCCATTCTCCGAGCAATTACTCTTCTTCACAACGCTGGCGATGGGGTTCTTCTTCGGATCCGGCAAAGTCACCAAGCCATACATTCCAGACTACAAGCTAGCCTTTGAGCACTTCTGTGTCCATGCAGCAAGCAAGAGTGTGCTGGCTGAGCTGCAGAGGAACCTAGAGCTTACTGATGAAAATCTCGAGGCCTCGCGCGCTGCATTGCACCGATTCGGCAACACAGCTAGTAGCAGCATATGGTATGAGCTAGCCTACTTGGAGGCCAAAGAAAAGGTCCGGCGAGGGGACCGGGTATGGCAGCTCGCTTTTGGGTCCGGGTTCAAGTGCAACAGCGCGGTTTGGCGCTCACTGCGCCGGGTCAAGAAGCCCGCTAGGAACCCTTGGCTCGACTGCCTGGACAGGTATCCAGCGGCTATCTATGAGTAGATTAGGGGCCTGAAGATGTGTTCCCCAAGTGTCACTTATTTTCCTTTTTCTTGTGTTTGGATAGATTGTGAATGGAGTGGGATTCACTGTTAAAGAGCTTCAGTGATTCAGTGTTGCCCGTATGTATGCAAGCAAGTGTACATACATATAAGCACACAAAAGATATTTTTATGATTATTTGATTGAAAGGATGTGATGCTCTTTTAGTAAATAGTTAATGAATTTTCATCTCTCTCTCTCTCTCTGGCCTTTTGACTAATTAAAGATCAAAAGCATCATCATTATTTTTATCTAAATTTAGTATCCATCATTGTATTAAGTCGTCTTATTGTTGTTAGCAGGATGATGTTTAAACCTTAAACAGGGTTTAACTCTCGCATCACTTCAACCTGCCATTTGTTTTTTCCTATCGGAAAAAAAAATATGAGATGACTTCTGTTGCCGTGTAAAATTGTAAATAGAGCTGTCAACCGACTCAGGTGGAACCAAACCCAAACCTGATTTGAGATTATGGTATCGGGTTCGGATCCAGGTCTAATCAAACCCATCATAAGAGAAACCATACCCAGATCCTATAAATATTACATAAACCAGACCTGGACCATACCCGGTAAAATAATATTTTTTATCATTTTTACATTGATGATTGACTGATCTTACCCGGGCCCGGGTCTGGTATGAATTTACACAAACCATACCTGTCTCCATATATTAATCGTACCCTTCGGCCAACCTGAATTCTAATTAGGCCTTCTTATTTATCACCAAACCCTAACCCTATAGGGTTTTGTACGGGTTGGGTCTGGGTCAAACTTCACCCATCGACACCCCTATGTGTAAAATTACAAGGCAAAATTCCATTTAGGACCAACTTTAGGGTTGCCAATGAATGGATTTTATTTGACCAAATTTGTTTCTGTTTAGTTGCATTTGGTAAGCCAAAACCATATCCATTTATAATTGAATGTGGATATGGTTTTGATTTTTTGCTACCGAATTGACAAATATCCGAATTTAATAGATACTTAGAATCCATTTCCATGTAAGAAAGTGGATCTGGTATAAGCTTTAATTTCACCATCTGAATTGGAATCCGTTTAGCCAACATCCAATTAGTTTAGTCGAATATGGTATTGGCCACATCCTATCTGAATCTGAACCGTTTACATCTCTAAGCCCACTTTTTCACCTCAAAAAGGGTCTCAGGTTTCTGAATTTCTGGGCCTACCCTTACTAGTTGCTATTAGTTAAATTTCAGTTAGTGGAGTCAGATGATAATACTGCCATCATATGACCTACAATACTAAACCTTCTCTTGTCTATGAGGGTAAACAAGATTTTTAATTTCAACTACAACGGCAACATTAAAACTCAAAAGAATCAAGTTTTCCGAGATTTTGGTGATTAACATATATAATTAAGATCACTATTTGGAGTTTTCAGGGAATTAAAAAAAAATGTGCTGTTTTTCAATTAGGGACAAAACATTGGACGTGAATGGAATTTTCTCAAAATCATGTCTGGCTCTTTTCATTCTTTGGGAAAGTTTCGAAAAAGCACCTAAAGTTTGGATATTAATAAAAAATGCAACTAATTAAGTTTTGAATTTTTTTAAAAAGGAACCTAAATTTTTGCAGTGTATCCATCCATCTAACTTAGGTTATCATTAACCTAAGATGAGTTAAGAGAGTTAATTTACTAGTTAACCCTTCAAAGACTGTTTTCCTTTTTTTAGGTGCATTTTTTAAAATATGATGTTAACGGTAGAATAATAATTTTACATCAAATTTTAACAGCAAATTTGCTGGCAGTAAACTCCTGGGCCTTTTAAATTAACCATGATATTTTTTAGGTGCACTTTTTTAAAAATTTCAAAATTTAAGCACTTTTTTTTTTTTTATTAATACAGTTAAATCTCTGATCTTAAAGGTGGTTTCTCCATGTAAATATAAAAAAAATGGTATTTTGAAGCAAGTCCTATCCGGCTGATCTTTCGTACAAAACCAAATCATGTCATTTTCTTTCAGCTGGAGCTTAGTATGGCTCAAAGTTCTGCAAATGGAGTCCTGTAACAACTCACTCAAAGCTTGCTTCAATTTAATAGAGTTGTGGTTCAATCATCTCTTGCTATCATGGCTACAACCAGTAATGACATGATGTAAATATGTAAAAATGTCTGTTTCTTTTTCCTTCAATAAAGTTTAAAAGGAAAGGCTAGCATAGTGAAAGTTGTATTATCTTAGGTAAGAGTCTTAAGAGCAACATCGCCATAAAGATAAATGGAAACCTAAAACATGCTGAGAAGTGGAAACGAGAAATGAGACATTTTTTAAGCTAATATAAAATAGAAAATAGCGCCTATATTTATAGAGCAAGAGTGTAAATATCGATAATATGAATGAAAAAAATTATAAATTTACACAAACTTTATTTCTTTGAAAACATTATGATAAATAATAAGAATTAGTAAAATTTGTTTTTTTTTTTTTTATTTACATGAAGAAACCATTCTCAAGATCAGAGATCTAGCAGCGCTGGCTTTCCAGCATAAAACTTTGTGGGCCTTACCCTTGCCTCCCGGAAATCGCCACGCTTCGGCTTGCACAAGGAATGACATTCATGAGATTTTGAACCTAAACGGCCTAGGTCCCAATCCACCACCGTTGGGGCTAAATTTTATTTCTTTCATAACATATATAAATAC
Source organism: Nuphar pumila (assembly GCF_984573655.1). Taxonomy (NCBI): domain Eukaryota; kingdom Viridiplantae; phylum Streptophyta; class Magnoliopsida; order Nymphaeales; family Nymphaeaceae; genus Nuphar; species Nuphar pumila. Next base: position 96,687,936 of record NC_143258.1, read on the forward strand.
ATTGACATACAACTATAAAACAATGATGAAAATTTATGATTTGGGTCGCATGGGTTTTGATTTTAACTTCCCTTCTCGCCTCTATCCTTGTTTTATGTCCTCTATTTCCGGTTCAAACGGAGCGAGGCAGGGTGAGACCCCATTTCTCTCAAATCCATGACCATCCCTCTAAGGCATTTTTTGTTATTTTACTAACGGTATTTGGGGCGAGGGTGAGACGAGGCAGAAAAAAGAGCAAGTTCCCACAGGTTTTGATTTTAACCTTCATCCCCATTTCATGTCCTCCATCCATCCCTGATTCAAATTGGGGCGCAAGGTGGAGCGGAGCCCCGTTTCCCCTCGGTCCACTGCCATCTCTATCAAGAAAAGATCTGCAATATGAATGCACAAATGTTTGTGCATTAAGCACCCTCCATCTTGGAAACAGGATACTGTGGGGCCCAAAGACTGATGGAATTAGACGAGGTGCTTAATGCACAAATTTTTGTGCCATGTGATTGCACCCGATCCGGACTCCCAGGATTTTGAGTGGTTTTATCTTCGTCCTCATCGTCTCTATCTGTGTCTCTGTGGTTCGCCTCTTTACCTTAATTCAAGTCCTTCACTTCGCTCTTCCTCTTGCCCTAATCCTCTACCCCTCTCTCCTTCTTCTCTGTGTGCAGGACCCGCTTCTCTCCGTAGGTCATGGCCACCGTCCCGTTCGCCTCCTCTTCCGCAGCTCTGGCGCCGTTCGAAGGCCTGAGGCCCTCGCGGGTTAGGGTTTCGTCCCTCAGCCACGGCGGTCTAGCGCTCGCGAAGCCGAACTCAAGGAGACTCTCCGTGAGAGCAGCAACCGTCGTCGCGCCCAAGGTATTTGGACTGCTCTCCCCACTTCTTCTGTCTGTGTGTGTGTGTGTTGGTTCTAGTGGTTGCTTCTTTGTTCCTGTATCTTCTTTAGGGTTTTCCGGTATGTCTGGTTGTTGAAAGATGAGTTTTTTTCTTTCTTTCTTTCTGTTGTTGGTTGCACGTAGTTAGGTGAAGTAGGTTTGCTGGTGCTTCTTTATGGATGAGTTGCTGATTGAGTTTAGTGGAAGTTTCATCTTCTTTCCTTTTATTTTAAGTGCGGTGACAACAGATTTTGCTTTTTTGTCGCTGATTGTGTTTGTATGTGTAATCAAGGAGAGGGAATTGACTACATTTTAGCTAAACTGTTGTAGCTACCTTATCCTTGGAACTAGGTGCAACAAGCGGGTTTCTAGCTTTTATGACGTTGTTTTGCTATTGGTTGGTACAATTGCTTGGGAAGATTAGATGGGATCACTAAACGAGACAAAAGTGAATACTGGCTATTTTTCGTTGGAAGTCCCCGTTTGTTTTTAATCACCTTCTGGTGTCTGGCTCGTGTTGCGTTTACGTTTTTTGGTTGTTAGAGAACTTGGTGTGTGCTCTTGGATAGATGTGGACCCTTTTGGGTGTATTTTGTTTACTATTTATGTCATTTATGAACAAAATTTCCTTTTTGTTTATGAACAAAGACACTACTTGGATGTTGCAAGAGGAATTCACTGCCCTCTTTGCCTTGTCCTCTCTGGCGTCAATGGCCCACGTTCTCAATTGGAGCAGCCACCTGAGGATGCAAGAAGGCTGCTCCCTTATGCCCCTCAGCTGCAGAATTGTGAACGGAGTCAAGCATTCACCGTATTTTCACCTCAACCATCTAGTTCACCTGCACAAACCCTATAACTGACACCGTGCTCATAATCAACAGCACCCTTCTTCTTTGACATGCCGCTGCCAGTGACCACCTTGTTTTTGTTGTCCTCCATCTCCATCACCAGATGAAGGCCCTTTGGTGGTGGTGGCGTTGTTTATCTGCTGGCAGTGTCAAAAGAGGTGGTGGTGTGGTGGTGCCAGAATGTGGGACAAAGAGAGAAGCTGGCACATTTTTGAGTTTTTGCTCGAACATTGGCAAAGGATCTCCAAGAATAGGGTCCCCTCTCTGAAAAAGATAGATAGGTCCCTCCCTATTTCTAAAATGATGGCCTTATCCATTGTGTTTATACTGATTCCAAAATTATGAGGAGATGAAAAAACATCCAAACACAATTTCAAATATTTGAAATATATATATTAAATAAAACTAGCTCATATATTAACATCTGAATGCAACAATAGAGTAAATACAGATGCAAATTTATATAATCATAATATGATACACACACGCACAAATGGAAAAATGCACAACTACAGCGCATTTCACAATGCTCTACAATCTACATATGAAATTATATACTGTCAATTATGAACTAAAAGACTAAAACACGTCAAAATTATGTAATTAGCTTTTTTTTTATCTCTAGCATTGGCTACACACTATTCGATCATAAAATGGGTGAAATGGGTCAACTCAAGTCCAAAACCCAGTTAACCAATACCTAAAGTACCCAAGTACCAATCTGGATATGACATGGGTAAGACACTGGTATGGGAAGCTGGTAGAACTACCCATGTTACAAAGGTCCTTTGGGTTTGTTGTCATGGGAAAAGTTGAATTGCAATTTTCAAACCTGGAGTTTTTTGAGCTATCTTCTGCTACATCCACTACTGATCTGCAATACACATCAAGAAGCATAAATTTTATTTGCAGCCATCTCATGATAAGCATTATGAATTTAACTCTTGTCATAATTGGAACATGTGGTCTGTTAATTTGCTGTGAGTTTGACGTAAGCTTCTTTTGGTCTCCATAATGGGAGTTTAGCCAGTTTCTTGTCTCTTGATATATTGCAGATGTCAATGAATTTTTTTTCTCAGCCTGTCTTTATGGTGGTACTCAGTCTGCATATCGTCACTTTCTTGTCAGCTAGTTATTGTGCAACCTTATGAATTTATGTTATCTTATGGATTATGATCTCTTGTTACTCTGTACTTTTCTATTACGAGTTTTTCTTGCAGTTTTGGATTCTTTTCTACTGTTTTTTGCATCTGCTTTGTTGTTATTGTAATTGTATAAAACTTTTTTCTTTCTGCCACATATAAGTGCTCTATTTTCTTTTTTGGATGGTCAAGCTGGGGAATAAGTGCTCTAGTTACCACTAAGAAATGTAGTTTGTCTAATGCTTTATCTTATGGTGTTTGTTGTGCTTTCATAGTATACTAGTGTCAAGCCCTTGGGTGATCTAGTGCTTGTAAAAATCAAGACTTCGGAGGAGAAAACAGTAGGTGGGATTCTACTTCCTACAACTGCCCAGACCAAAGCTCAAGGAGGGGAGGTGGTTGCTGTTGGTGAGGGGAAAACTATTGGCAAGAACACGGTTGAAATCAGTGTTCAGGTATTGCAATGGTTGTAACCTACATGTGTTTATTCTTGCTTTTGCACTAAGAGAATTAATGATCCAAAAGTTTAATGTGTTGTATTTGACATGATTATCATGTCTCACTAAATGAGGTTTATGGCCTACATTTTTTCTTTCTTGACCTTTTTTTCCTCACATTTGCAAAAAGATATCTAGAAAAAGGAAGAGTGCCTTATCCTTTCAGATATTTCTGGGCCTGACCATGAGGCTTTTTTACTTACACCTGTTTTATCAAGTGCTCTTGCCAAATAATATGGATGCAATATTTTCATTAGTTAAAAAGGAAGTTGCTGCTGCTGCTCTCTCTCTCTCCAATTCCCAAAGTATTCCTTCTTTGTGCGTGTGTGTGTGTGTGTGTGTGTGTGTGTGTGTGTGTGTGTGTGTGTGTGTTTATCCTTAATCTTTTTTTGTATGTTGGGCATAGGTTGGTGTACAAGTTGTATATTCCAAGTATGCAGGCACAGAAATTGAGTTTAATGGAAGCAAGCATCTTTTGTTGAAGGAAGTTGACATTGTGGGTGTTCTTGATAGTGATGATATAAAGGATCTTAAGCCTCTCAATGACCGTGTTTTGATCAAGGTTAGTGCCCTGTGCTCATTCACACACATGCACACAGACAGATAGAAAGAGAGAAAGAAAGTCTGTAGGCATGTCTAAGGCAGAACCAGCTCTGTCCTGATTGGTGTGGTTCTGATCTGATGACAGCCATATTCATAAATGTACCTATTTATTGTTGTTTAGAATGTGTCATCATCCACCTAGTGATGAAGATACCACATGAACCATCAGGCTTCTGTATGAGGATTTCTTTTCTGATGCATGTATTTTTCTGGCATGTTCAAGAATGTTGGACTGCCCTTATAGTGCTCTGTTTGTATGCTATATGAATGTGGTGTATGTGATATCATCTATATGAGTGTGGTTGTTGAAGCTGGTAACATCAAATCTCAAGTGTTTCTTGCATTTGGACAGTGGTTAACATAAATTCATGCTCAAACTTTTGTGGATTAATTTAGGTTGCAGAAGTGGAAGAAAAAACTGTTGGAGGTTTGTTACTAACACAAGCAACCAAGGAAAAGCCCTCCATTGGCACGGTGAGTTGCTCTTTTTTTTTCTTCCCTTATTGTGACAAGTCTATTTCTTTCTAGCAAGGGGGAAGAAGCCCCTGATTAGACCAATTTTGAACTTGGTTCGTGAAAATTTAGTTATGGAAAATGTAGTGGTATGGTTTCTACATGTATTTTTTGTATACTTCAATCCATTGTTACTGGAAGCATCTGGAAACTTTTGAAGCTCTTTTTGGAAGGCCATGTGAGATAGATCCATTATCATTCTTGTGGCTAGTTGCTGCTACTCTAGCAAAAAGGTTTGGAGCTGTATGGATCATGGTTACTGGAAGCTTCTTAAACCCTCAGAAAGCTTGCTTCAGAAGTGTGAAACTGTACACTTTAACTCTTCCAAAGCTTTATGAGAAGCTTTATTACAAAAAGTGGAAATCTTGCTTCTTCAGGTTTGAAAATAAACTTGTTATAGATTTTTTTTTGAAGGTATTGTCTCGTAAGCTATAAGGATGGTGAGAAAAGAGACCTTTTTGTATCCCAAAAGGTCTATAATGGGGGGATATACCTTTTTTATTTATGATTTTATTATAATATTGACATAGATAATGAGCATTCTTTGTAAAAAGGCTTAAAACTTATTTTGATAAAAAAATCTAGGTTTTAACTAATGTTTATGTCATTTCCTGCTCATTTCATTGTTTTCCTTACTATCCCTTGTTCCTAAATGCCTCATGCTTCATGTATCCAGGCATATCTTAAACATTCACTTGCTTCATGTGACATACATGACTTCTCGCACCACCACCACCACCCCCTCTTTGGTAACTTGGTATGGTTTGATGTGCAAAAGAGCCAGTAACGTTCTTTGTAACCTATTCAACTCTGATTTTGTGATGAATAGTGCAGAGGATGACCTTCTATAGTTATTCTTCCATTCTTGCCGTCGCCTTTTTGAATGGCCAAATTATCGGTTATAGTCTATTTGTGGATCCCAAACTCGATCGTACCTATAAAAAGCACTTCTTTAGTTGCTAAGCTGAATTTGCTAGCTTTACTTCCCTTTCCAAGACATCAATTTCTTGTGAAATGTCAAAGATCAGATCATTTGCTCTTACTTTAGCAGTAGACTGAACCTCTTATTTTTTCTCCAAGTATCGACAATATTTGCTCAACTCTGTTGGTCATTTTGTGCTTGTCTGAAACCTGAGCTATTTGTACAGGTTGTGGCTGTTGGACCTGGCCCTTTCGATGAGGAAGGTAGCCGGAAACCGTCAAGTGTCACTCCTGGGAACACTGTCCTGTACTCCAAATATGCCGGCAATGACTTCAAGAGTGGCGATGGTTCAGAATACATCACTCTAAGGTCGTCAGATGTAATGGCTGTGCTTTCTTGAGCCTACAAGAAGCTCGTGCTTTTTGTGATTTGTTGAGATGAGATGGGGTTCGAAAGAGGAAATTACACAATGTAGGGATGATTGAGTCTGCTGCTTTATGTTGTTGAGGCTCTTTTATTCGTTATTTGATCATAATTTAAGGTTGTCTAGCCTTGTATATTTATGAATGATTTTGTTTAGAGAGAGAGAGAGAGTAATGCAAAGTTATAACAGTGATTCTATCAACATAGATTGTTGTAGATGTTTATTCATCTGCCGTAAAGTAGTAGCTGGGAAAGAGATGGCCCGTTAAATTGGTTGAGTTGGTTACAGGCTCCAGAAAGAGTCCTCTCTAGTGAGTCCTCAATATGCTCTATAAAGTAAGTTCTGGTCAGAATCGGAGGGTTGCATTGAATTACGCTTTTAAGGCCCCATGGAAACAAAAAGAGTGAAAAGCTTTCCTAGATAAATGGCTTTTGACAAAAATTGTTATTAAGGCATGGCAGTGTTCAAAGCTTTCACAACTAAAATGCTCTGGTCAAATTCTTAGTAATCTTTCAGAGAAATTTCACTAAGATTTCTATTTGCTAGCAATTTAAATGTACCGTTAACCCATAATGAATGCTGAGAAGATTACTAGTATTATGCACGAATAGAAATAATTAAAATATGGGAGTAGAAAATAGAAATGGAAACAAACTGCCTACCAAAAAAGAAAAAACGCAACTGTTAAATGGATAGTATCTGGCTCTGTACAAATCTGATATAAATATATATAGATATATATAATCTATAGGTTATGTGTTCGCAATGTATCAAGAACGAATTCAAATGCAGATATTGTAGAATGGTGAAATTTCTCTTTGAAAAGGAGAAGATGTAGGTTCGATTCCCGCTATCTGCCCATGGTGATGTAATGTAATATGATAAACAATCCGGTAAAGTTGATATAGATCTCTCTCTCTCTCTCTCTCTCTCCTGCATTGAAAACAATCTAATAAATGGATCCGTTTACAAAAGAATATACAACTTGTATCAGTTACAGGTATGCCAAACATCTCCTAAGTTTAGGTGCTGATGTACCTAGAATATTTAAGTCATTAAATTTGACAAACACGGGTCTCCATGCCGTTGGATCTTGGATGAAATATGTTGATCCACTTTTTTTTTTAGTTCCATGTACAGGTTCTATGTCTTGGCTTGGCAGAATTTATTATTTGTATACCTTATGCAATACCTGAGGACAAAGGGGCTGTGCCTACATCCTACAGGCCTTATCTGTTCCAAATGTGGATCTTGTGACAGTTTTTTTTTTTTGAAAGGCAAGCTGGGGTTAGGCAGACCCCCACCAGTTAATATTTAACGTATCACTGGGTTTTGAACCTGCAACTTCCCACCACAAGGAGACGTGCACTGACAGCTTCTGCCAGCCACGCGGAGCCCCCGTTGGTAGCTCTAAATTGTTGGTTCCAGGATCAGACTTGGCTGAGGAACAAAGAGGTTGGAATGGTTATGCAACTAACAACTGAGACCCCTCAGTTATGATAGTGCAGTAACCTGCCAGCTATCTCAATCGACCCTTATTCATTGTCCATGCTTGGCAAATTTAGGGCTGCACATGACTGAGATCGAGCAGAGCTTGGGCTGGCTCGACTCATTTACCAAAGTGGTTGTTCAAGCTCAGCTTGAGCTCGATCTGAATCCACGATCAGCTCAAGCGGAGCTAGAGCTAGATTTGGCTTTTCCCAAGCTAAACAAAGTTTGGTTAAAAAAAAATTTAAAACAGGGGATGGGTTCAAACCCTCCACATCCCTGTATAGGAAGCAAATGTCTTAGCCATCAGGGTCAGACCCTGTTTCTTTTTTTTTTATACGAGACGTATACGGAAACAGGGTCTGACCCTGATCGCTATACGAGCTGACTCAGGCTAATCAAGCTCAATTTCCTGATCAATTAAGCTCGGTTAGTTCACTTACTCAAACGAGTTTGAGCCTAGCCCGAGCTATCTCAGCTCATTGTGGAGCCCTATGTAAATCATATTTTTTCAAGTGCGTTCATATCCAATATCACTTTGTGTTAAGTGGATCCAACCCAACCCTACATGAGTCATATTCCATAAGGGAAGGAGGATTGCAAAGGTAACAAAAGCTTGTAGATGATGATTGGCTATAATCTAAAGGTTTGGGGCTGAAATTGGCAGCAGTAACAAAGTTTCAGGTTTTCAAGAGATAGAGACCTTACTCTGTTAGCCTTTATGGCCAAGAGCCCACCTTGCATTGAGGCATAAACCATTTTACCATCAACATTGCAATTTTCTATTTCCTTGTTTTTTCCAGTAAAGCTTTCTGCCTCTGTTGGTTAGCCTTTTTCCAAGCCACAATACAAAAACAACCTCCTAGATGCATAAAGCCTTTTTCTTCTATGCCTAAGCAGTAACAAAATTTTCTGTTTTCAAGACAGAGACCTGAAACTGTTGGTCTTCATGAATCAAGCCATTTTTACCATGAAGATTGCCTTCAGAATTTTTTTTTGCCTCTTTAGACTAGGTTTTTTCTAAGTCACAAAGCAAAAAGAACCACCTAGATGCATGACCCTTTTTCTTCTGTGTCTAAGCCTTTAAAGGGAAATGGCTGGTAGCCACTCATACAGTGTACAACGTTGCATGTTTCACTTGAAAACTACCTCATGAAGGTGACAACCGTGTCTTGTCCTTGTAAGGGGCCTAATATGTGGTTCAAGTGCATCTTGCAAGGAACATCACAATTTAGTGTTGAGTACCATCATCTCTTCTCTTGTTTGCTTTCTTAAGAATAATGACAATTCACATCATTAACTGATGGTGAAGGGTCACAGGTCAATGGTTGAAATACCAAAGCCTATGGGCAATGACCTCCCCCATTTCCACATGCATGATAGAACAGTGTACCACAATAGCAAAGACCAACCAAACCTAGAGCATTTAGATGACTTGAGCTTATGGGCCAGCTAGGATCCGACCTAGAACAAACTCAGAGCCCGTAACCACTTTGGATAGCTCTCCACCCTTATTCAGATCTGGTTAGGTGTTGACAAGTATCGCCGAGAAAATTTTGAAACGAGGAGAAAAAAAAAGGCCCGGACCAACCAGAAGCTGTTTCAAGTGTTGTCCCTTGACTGAGTATGCCGAAACAATTGTAAGCAGGATCAAACCCAGATTTGGGTAATAAAATAGATAAAGTAAAACTAGGACCTACAGGCATCCACTTAGGACACATTTGGAAGCGAGAAAATGGTAGGAAAAATGCTAAGTAGGAAAGAAAAATGGCCATTTTCCAACTGTTTCAAACAAAAAAAAATGGTAAAGAACTTTGTTTTTTTTAAGAGCACGTTTGGAAGCGAAAAAAATGCAAGTATGAAAGAAAAAACGTACAACTTTTTCAATCATTTCAAACGAGAAAAAAAAATTAAAAGAAAAGTTTTTCTAAAAAGCGTGATTGTGGAGGAATTTTTTCTATCAAAAACTATTTTTGATCAGGGCAACCGTTCACTTACAATACATCTCATCCCATGAGTTGCTACAAGAGCTTCCTCCCTCTCACTACCAATTTCAGTTCTCTCTCTCTCTCATCGACCCCCTTCTCTCATTTTCCTTACATTTTTCATTCTGTTTTTCTCATGCTACACAAACAAGTAAAAAAAATTCATTTAGAAAAGTTAGCATATCAAAACTTCTCATAAAATTTTTTTCCCTGTGAGAATTTTTCTTGCTTCCAAACATGCCAAAAAAATTGATTTTTGTTAGAAAAAAATCTTCCACCTGACGGGAGGGTGGAGGATTTTTTTCCTATCAAAAATTATTTTTGCATTAGGATTTGCCCAGAACATACCTTATTCCATGGGATTGCCACAATAAGAGTTTCCTTCATCTTCATCTTTCTCCTAACCACCACCATTTTCAGATCTCTCTCTCTTGGGCATGGTCGACCATAGGGATGGCAGTGGACCAGGGCGGTGGTGGGGGACAAGGTCTCCACCCCTGCCCATCTCAAAATTCTGTCCTCCATCCCCACCTTCATCTCTGCACGGTTTCGATTTTAACCTTCATCCTCATTTCATGTCCTCCATCCCTGGTCCAAGCAAGGCGAGGCGGGGCCCCATTTCTCCCCGGTCCACTGTCATCACTAAAGGTATTTTACTAACGGGGATCAGGGACGGAGCAGGGCGGGAGAAAGCGTAAGTCCATCCCTGCTTCCATTCCCGCATGGGTTTTAATTTTAACCTTCATCCCTGCCTCTTCCATCTCAGTCCAAACAGGGCGAGGCAGAGCGGGAACCCATTTTGCCCCGGTCCACTGCCATCCCTAGTCGACCACCTCTCTCTCTATCTCTTTGGTTGAACCATCATTCTTTAAGAACCGCTCACCACTATTTTCAGATCTCTCTCTTGGGCGTGGTTGGTCAAACCACCTCTCTCTAAGAGCTACCCACCACTATTTTCAAATCACTCTCTCTCTCTCTCTCTTGGGCATGGTCAACCACCTCTATCTGAGGGAGCTGATCGACTCTCTCTGTCTAAGAGGGGGCTGATCGACCCTCTCATTCTCATTTTTTCACTATGTTTTTCTCATGCTACATAAACAAGTTATATAAAAACTTCTCATGTTCAAAATTTTCTTTTCCTATGATAGTTTTTCTTGCTTCCAAACTTTCTCAAACATGTAGTTTTACGGGTTCAAATTCTTGACCACTATTTGACCATGGACTGATTCCACATAAATGCAGATAGCAGCCTCTCTCTCTCTCACACACACACACACTCACGCGCACACACACACACCAAAAGGAGACATTTTTATCTCCAATTTACAGTGCATAAGAACTGAAAATTTGCACACAATGAGGGAAGAAATTCAATCATACTCTATTGTACGCTTAATTTCTGATATACATCATCTAGTGTTGAGCATTATGACAACTAGCAGAATATCATAAAAAACAAAAATAGGCACAGGTAGTAACTTATGCTTGTAAGCTTCAAAATTTCTACTATACAGTAGCTCACTGATGGCAAAGAGAGATGGAAAAGATCTCCATCGTGGGATGAGAGCATCACTATCTTGCCTATATCGTCTTCCTTGGCACAATTTTCCCTGCCAATTATTCCACACTAACGCTACCCAGCAGACCTGCTGCTGAACATATCCTGCAGGAACATTTTAATGCACATGAACCAGGCACAGGCTGATAACCCACGGTCTCCAACCTCTGGCTAGCAAAAGGTAAGCATCGTCACCCTGCGCTAGTGGTCAAATGAACCTAAGGAATGGTTTCCTGAATTATCCTCACAGTAACCCGGCCACATATTTACATTATCCTGTGATCCATTACATGTCTGATTTGGCATCTGCACGTTCCCCAGATCACCATCAAGACTCATCTGTTGGACTTCAGTTGTTGACAGTATTTTGATGCTCTGAACACAACTGACGAACTCCCTAAAAAAAACCAAAATATTTATAATAAACTGATGAACCATATCTGTGGGACATAGCTTGATCTTTAGGTGATCAGAGCATCCGAATGCCATAATGCCAAGATACACGGCAGGGAGATGGGTGGGTCAATGCATTTCATCAAATGCAATGATGCATGTTTTTTTAGAAATGCATGTGTAGTCACACAGATGAGAAAGAAACTGCATCTGAAATGAATCAGTTCATAACTATGGATGTATGATCATCCCTCGGTCCAGGATCGGCGTCATCTAGTTACTTGAAAAACAGTAACATGCTGGCTCATTTGTGGATGGGAATAAAGACGGGAAAAAAATGAACAAAACAAGAAACTTACTCCCATGGATCATCTCCCACGAGCAAAATGTCATTTTCATGGTCAACATAGACAAGTTTCCAGCAACTAGTTTGAGGATCTTCGAGCTGCCCTTGGATTCCAAACCTGCAAGCAAGGTCATGACGTAGCTCATCATAGCCCTTGTAACGTGTGACATCTATAGACCTCCCAACCGAACCCCGCTTATAAACCTGCAAAGGGAAGATTTGATTCAAATGCTTTTCACAAAATTTTTAGACATCACTCTACAAGATTCACCACTAACTAAAGCTAAAGCATCCTTGGCAGAATAAGGAACTGATTAAGAACAAAAAGGTGTTGCGTATGAATGACATCACTAGAAAGATCAAGAATCATGTCAGTAGTGAAGAAGACTTGCTTGATTTGCATAAAAATAGAAGAAAAGTGATCAAGAACATGAATAAAATTCCTCCAATATACTGAACAGAGGTAGATAGCTCTCACAGACGATTCCTTCTGCCACATGAAAAAGGTTGGTTCTCATGTTATTTGTCTAAAGGTTTCCCTGAATTACCAATGCATGAAAAAAGTCGTAGTAGACACGGAATAGACTCAGAGGTCAGATCATGGATTAAACTGCCACTTTTATACATTTTGTGGTCACATCATGTCTGACACCACTCTGGCAAGAGCTACAAAGGCAACACAGCCTCATTGAAGATTTGTGTGATGATGCAGGCAAACCACAAAAGTTTTCTAGATAAATATGAAATAAGATTGTTGCCTCTTTAAAAACAGTGTTGGGTCACAGAGGTTGAGAAAAATGATACTTCACATGCTTTGTAGTTCATAAAATCAAAGACAGCTACACAAATTTGTTATAACTAGCTGATGATCTTGCCACAGATTCCACACTGGAATGAATATAGACCCTTTTTAGTTGCCATTCATCTATATCCAAGTGGCTTTTAGCCAACATAAGCCGAAGCACAATTGCTAAGAGGCTTTGCATGGAACTGGTAGCATGACAGTGGTAACATACCTTTGTAAATGTCCGCACCCGCTGCAAGGGCTGAGGACGTGAACTCTTGTTAATGAAGCCAGATTCATTAACAGCAGTGCCGTTTGAACACCCAGGCTTAAAGGACGTGTCTTGAACCCCAAATGATTGAGAACATATTCCTGATGTAGATAATTCAGTATCCAAGTTTCTTGGAGTACTATAACCAGAGATTATATTTTGAAGGTCCTTCCCTGAACCAAATCCATTAGAGAACAAAGTTTCTGTCTCTAAGCTGGTGGTCAAAGGGCCATCAATATTGACCCCAAAGAGAAGGTTATTTCGAGGATCAACCTGAATGTCATTATCCTGATGTACGGTTCTGAAAAGAGTTGAAGATGGTTGGAAGGAAGACATGGAGAAATTTTGTTGACCACCTTCCAAGCAAAATGATGTACCAGAAGTTGCATCCAATTGATCAGCAGTGCTATTCCTCAATGGTAAAAGTGATGATGCTTGATCCACTTCCTTCATGGGATGAAACTCATTCTTTACTTGTATATCAGGCTTTAGCTGAAGTTCTTGAACTAAACTGCTATTCGCAGCTGGTTTGGGATCACCTGTCCTGACAGAATATTGTTGTGCTCTATTAATGAAGCTTGAAGAAGCAGAACAGTTATTAGCTGAAGGTGAGGTTGAGCTTGAAGGTGAATCATCATCTGTGAATGTTGAATGAGCCCGTGCAGGCATTGGTCCCCTGGCTGGAGCCTGTAGTTGGCCAGATGAGACAGGCAACAACTGTGATGGTTGACTAACCAACTGAACCTCTTGCTGCAATGGTTTCTCTTGTGGCTGGTTTTGCAAGGAATGCAATAGCTGAGCACCTCCAATCTGATGCAGCAGTGGGTTCTGCTGCTGTTTCTGTTGCTGTTGCTGCTGGAACTGTTGGTATAGTGGAGAAATTAGCTGGTTCTGCATCTGTGTTTGTGGTTGGGGAATCTGCTGAGACAGCAAACTTGTGCTAACTTGTGTTACCATTTGTTGTTGTTGCTGCTGTTGCTGCAATTTTTGCAACAGTTGGAGTTGATTTGGAGTTACTGGTAACTGTTGTTGCTGCAGATAGCTTTGTTGTTGTTCTGATACCTGCTTCTGAAATTGCAAGCTTGATTGTAATGGAGAAGGTTGGAGAGCATTCTGATTGGGAAGAAGGAAGTGCTGCTGGAGCTGCTGATTTGGTGCAGGCAATTGTTGCTGTTGGAGCTTAGAATTGATGAGACTCTGCTGCAGCAGTTGATTCTGTAGCTGAGCCTGCACTGATGGTTGATTAGAAAAGCACTGAAGAGGTTGTTGTTGTTGGTGGTGTTGTGGTTGTGGTGGTTGTGGTGGTTGTGGTGGTTGTGGTGGTGGTTGCTGCAGCTGTTGTTGTTGCTGCTGATCAATAATGCCCGATTTTTGTGTTTGTGGATAAGAATTAATTGCCAGAGCCCTGTTTTGCTGCTGAAGGATGTCAAGTTGTTGGGCAGCCCTGTTTTGCTGCTGAAGGATGTCAAGTTGTTGGGCTTGCGGATGTAACTTGGTCATTCCAAACTGTAAGTTAGGTAAAGGTAGTGCATGGCCCTGAAAACCCAATTGTCGAGATGGGTCATTGATCCCAAGGTTATGTAGTGGTGATGGCGTGATGGGAGGTAAGCAGTCAGCTTGAGTAACCGAACCAAGTAGTTGAGGGTTCTGCTGCATGTTCATCCACTGTACCAAGCTCATACCCTGTAGTATAGGATTTTGAGCATCCTTGGCACCAGCTTCCTCTGTGAGCCAAGGCATTGCTCTTTTGAAGGCATTCTCTATCTCCGACTCTTCATCTGAAGAATATTTACTCAGCATCAACATAATACATTTGGTAATTTAGGCCAATATATCACCATCTCTAAGGCAAGTTTAATGACTCAGCAACCAGGATTACTAAATCAGATTTGACAGCTGGAGGTGAAGGTTTAGAGGATATATCTCCAAGATGCATTGTAATTTGTAAACAGAAAATGAAGAAACAAGAAATAGCAGTGTAATAGGCTGCTAGTGTCATCAGTTACAAAGCAACAGCAATAGTGAATGTAGTCAGTGATTTAACATAAAAATGGATTTTATTGTAACTTCTGCAAACGAAATTAGGAAAAAAAGGATTAGATAGCAATCTATGTCACATGGATACGGCTGCAAACAGGGATATGGCCGTTTTTACGAAGTTTTAAGTATGACTAGTGTATAATGGGACAGGAATGGAAGCCAAAATGGGTATCTGTGTGATATAACTAATCATAAGCAACAGGATTTCTATAAAAAATATAATTACTGGCGTATCAACAAACTGCTCACAGGCTGAGGCCCTTTGTGGATTTGAGGGAGCATCAAAACTTGGACCTTCCAACAGTTGCATAAGGAGAAAGATTAGATTTTTTTAAGATTATATTTCAAACAAGTAAAGCAGACTTCCAGACAAAGACTGGATTGCCCAACCTAAGTTCAAGATCCAGGGTCATCGATATACTTTCAACAGTGCTTTTGTTTCCATAGGCGTACCTGGCATTCCTGGTTGTCTGGAGAATTTGGGTCTAAAAAATGGTGGAGGGTATAAATAAAATGGAGTTGTAACTGGTTCTATCTCCCAAAGAGAAACACGGTTCTTCCTCTCACCCGCAGTAGATTCATCCCATCCAACCTGCCAAAGCAAATAAAACAATGACAGACTGGCCATAAGAGATGACATAGATATTATTTATAATTTATAAACTTAATAGAGAAGCAAACCTGAAGGTTGCGCCAGTGTGAATTCTTCCATCTTACAGGATCTATGTCACTGATACCAGTGATCGTGCCCATATACCTCCGCACCCCAGATTCCTCAGTCTCAAACATCATTCTGAACCGCATGCCAAGGGAAATCTGTGTTCCATAGACAGATTTATGATATTTGGAGAAGGGGACTACAAACTCTGAGGGGCTTGCCCTGTAGAACCATGCAGACAAAACAGACAGCAATACCAATTTAATGAAAATCAATGATGGACATTAGAAAACGAGAGAAAGAGATACATGCCACTGAAATTTACCTTGGATTATAGAAAACAGTAAAGGGGCTGTGGTTTGCAGCAGCATGTGCAGCAGCAGCAAGAATTCCTATATGCATACTGTCGCTGGACAAGACTGATGATGAAATAGCAGGTTGCTGCCGATTAGCATGTCTTATACCCAATAGAAGCTGTGATTTCTCATCCCTGTTGAGAAAGAAAAGGGAAAGGAAAAAAGTAAAAGCTAACAGTACAAATTTGAGATCAGGATTAACAAATAAGAAGATGATGAGTAGAAACTAAAAGCTAATATGAAAAATCTATATACCTTATAAATAGTACAGAGTCACCAGCAACAAGCCTCTTTGCGCTGACAAACACACTCCATCCAGTTGTCAGAAGATGTCGTTTTGGTTGACCTGGAAAAATATGTGTATGCATATTCCATCAGCAAAAGGTCTAACATGCAAGAAATGAGTGCTCAAGTGCACACCAACTTTGTCGAATTCAGAACTAATCCAGGATGATTCAGTGGTTTATTGCCAAATCACATGGACAGTGTAGAGTTTCCCATGTTCCAACTTCCAACACAGGTAGTAAAATCTTCAGACATCAGTATCAACCATAATTAATGGCATTAAAAGTCATGAAAAACAGCAGAAGATGTAGAATATTCATATACCACGATAAATATGCCGAAATGTCCATGAAACATCATGCAGGTCCCTGACAACTAGCTCTTGAGCTGGCGGTTGCATTGAGAAATCCTAGAGAACCATGTTAATATAAGCACAACAAGAAAATCAGAAAGAAAAAATCCCAAGCGAGAAGACCGAAAAGAAAAACAGGCACATACCAGAGGAGGGAAAATCTTTTCAGCTGCACGCCGGGGCACAGAAAATCCACCATGTGTGCTCGTATCACTGGCTGTGAGTGTTTTACAGAAGAATTCTGTTGGCTGCCTGCTTTGCTTAAGACCAAGATCAGATGCCAACAATGCATCCTTGTCAAGCTGGAGAACCAAAACATTAATCAGAAAAGTGCCTAAATATTTATAAAATAAGGTTAAAAGGATAATAAATTACAGCATAAACACAATCTACAAACATATCAAGAGAACATACAGCACAGTAGTCAGTAGTGTACTATGCATAACCTTATTTACAGGCTGAAGAGTCATCTGTGCATAAACCTCATCTGTTTCTGCATCAGCCTGAATATCAAACAGAGCTCCTCTGAGTAACAAGCATTTGATCCAAAAGCCAACCAAAAGAAAAAGAAGAAATGGAAGACATCTGGAAACTACCATACATGAAGGGTGACGTTGTGTAGTATACAAATCAGTTTTGAAGGAATATTAGGGTAATTTGGGATGTGCCCATCAGTTTCCTTTTGCATGGAAGCCGCAACCTAAAAATACAATATCCAAGAATGGTTTGAACTCTAAAACACAGCCCCTAGAAAAAAAACACAAAAGATTGTTTTATCAAAGTGAACAGACATACCTGTTCACTGTGACCTTGTGGGAAGTAAACCACAAGGCTACCAACCGGTGGCAATGAAATCAGTGGTCCAGCACAGGCATGCCACAGCTCTGAATTGATAGTTTTTCGTTCTGTATTCACATTAACAGATGTAGAATGATGAAATAGAACAATATGGTGCTAAAATAACATAAAGAAACACAAAACAATCAAAACCAGCAAGTCAAAACAGAATTCAAAGCATTATCCAACTGTTTCTTTATCCTGGCTTTCTAACATCTTCTGATAAAAATCTACATCATTGACTACATTGTTGACTAGACGATATCACATATCACTAACATGATTTATACGAAGTTCAGCTGCCACAAAGCTCTTATTCCACCCAATTAGATTAGATGACACCAACGTCTAACTTATCCATGAAATTTGGCACTGCTACAGAAACTTGCAGAAAAATGTTTCCCAACAAAACCAGTGTAACAGAAGGTTCATAGTTCTTGCATGGGTTGCCAACCGGTTGGATCTAATTCAAACCCAGATGCCCCCAAACCTAGACCCGAAGTGCCAACAGGATCAAAATCCTGATATGACCACGTGTAAACTCCTTAATATTTCAATTTGGGCTTTCTCCAGGACCAAAAAGAACCAAACCAGATAGCATGGTGCAAAGCTCCTATCTTCTCCTGCCTTTATGTCAGAAAAAGTCGGATTTGGGTTGACACAAGCATCAACTAGATCCAATTCAAATCCAGAGGAAAATTCATTCACTAGATTGAGATCCTACAGTCAGGTGAGAACAGGACCATTCTCCAATCCTCATGTGGATTTCCAGGTACAACACACCAACTGTTGAAAAGCCAATATTATAAGTTTTTCTTCACCCAAAATTTTCTCTTAATCTAAGGGTTACAGGAGAACATGGCACATATGTCATATACGATAATTACGGTATGTTTCTCAGTGCAAGTTCCATAATGCCACCGAGATACAATAGACAAAGTTGCGTAAACTCTCTATTGTCAACTTCTGGAATCCACCAAACATTCAACTAATAGGAAATCCTTGAATACATGTTTTCCTTTTCTTAGAGGTAAACCATTTGCTGGGTCATCTGACCAATAAACAATGGCCAAGTTTCAAAAACAAAGGTAATCAAGTTCTTGATTTCATGTTGATCTATGAACATACTGTCTGAAACACTTAGGCAGGTATGGAAACTTTTGTCTTCTACTTGCTGATTAAAAGTATGATTCTGACATAAAACATAACAAGAAGGTTACTCATCAATTCTACAATGGAATTAAGCCTCAAACTGTATCCAGGTTCTGCAAGTTCATATTCAGGAGTCCACTACAACTGCTAATCACCCACTATGAACCAAAAATATACTTCTTTTCATATTGGTGATTGAATTGGTTTAGATACTAAGCTCTGTTTGGGAGCCGGTGTTGGAAGGTGTGATGAACTGGGTAGATTTCACAACAACATCCTTGTGGGGAAGTTGTTGAAATCCATGATTTTGTGTGCCATCACCCTTCTAATCTCCACTCTAAGCTCCCTTCTCCACCCCAAAACTGGGATGCCAAACGATGGTAGTTCCGTGAATCCATCGTTGAGGCTCCCAACACTAGCTCCCAAACAGAGCCTACACTAAAACAACTCAACTAGAAATAGCAGTCTAGCCGCTTCACCCGCAGCTTTTGCATGTAAGACATTCAGGTGAGCCCTAAATTTAATACTAAATGGTTTCCTAATGAAATCTTCAGTTTAGCAACGAAAATTTTCTTCACAACGTGAAATAGTATTTTTCACCCATGACAAGGACGACGCTCATTTCCTATGTGGAAAACGACCTTACACTTTTCAAAGATGGCCGACTTTTTATGGCAGCAATAAATAACACCAGATGGGAAAACCATGTAATCCACAGGCATCCAATTACTTCTGTTACTACTACGTTAAAAAATTTAACGTATCATCAAATTATACAAGAAAAGTGACCAACTTATTTTCTTGGCTCCACGCCATTCTTTTGCTTTTGGTTGTTTGCGTTCTAAAGGAAACTCGGCGGTTGATAGGAAACTGGATAAATAAGGAAAGAACTTCAATGCAAAGAAGCTCATCAAAGTAATGCAAAAGAAAGTTCAGGATTTAGAGTAAAAGCAAAGTATGTTGTCCACAAATTTCTGTTGAATCAAAATCCAAAGAAAATTTCAGTCAGGAATTCAACGAGCTCTAACACTTGTTCTTCAAATCTGGAAAACCCCATCAGTCCTCAACTCCTAGGGGAAGAAGAAGAAAACATGGAAACTGTTTGGGAAAACCAAAAAATGTTGAGGAACTCACCTTCGCCAGAATTAGTCGAAATCCCGCTAGCTGTGGGAGCCTTCATCTCGAGAACTTGGAAATCTTTCACCGGCGAGTTCGAGCAGAACAAATCAAGCGAGCAATTTAACACCAAAGTTGGCGCCAACTAGCACCATCCAACTCTTGGATCCCTTCTTCCCATTTCGGAGAAAAGGAAGCAAATTGAGTCGGAACCTCTCCTCAGAATCCTGAAGAAAAAAATCGAGTTTCCCCCTTCTAGTTAGCCGAAAAAACACGATTTTTCTCTCACCACCTTTGCCAGAAGGCGAAATTTCGAACTCAGAGATGTGGAATCAACGACCAGAAATATTCGGAACTAGGAAAGGAAGTGCCTTAGCAGATGGATGAGTAGTTCCGTGAACTCTCGAGTTGCTCCTCAGTTCAATTGAGACCTGGAACTAAATTTTTCTGCCGTTTAAGTCAAGCTAACGCAGTCAATTGCAGGTGAACCACCGGTATCTCCCCTCCGGCGGTTGGCTGACGACCTCCCGAGCGGAAAATCCCCCCAAAAATGACGAATTTCAGACACAAAAACCACGAAATCGTCGTTGGTTTACTCTTCCCGACTTTGCCGGAAACCGCCAGTACTTGAGAGATCACCACTCTTCAGAAGCCGGAAACCCAAAGTGCGACGACTCGCCACTGCCGCAAAACCATGAAATCTCGCCGAAATCGCAGATTCAGGATCCCACCTCTATCCAAACCCAAAGCTCGGCAGCCGAAAAACGTTTTTCTTCGACTCTGCCAGAAAATCATGCCACGACAGAGCTCTCTCTCTCTCTCTCTCCGGCCAACCGAGAGTCCACTAGAGACAGGCCGGGAGCTCGACCCACCGTAGCCGGAAACAGCCTTGAAGCCGCTCTTTCAGGCAGCCCGGAAGCTCAACCACAGCCCTACGTAGATATCCGATACACCGGCGCCGGAAAACTCACTCGCTGTACGCCGGGAAGGCGGAGCGAGACGAAGGAAACGAGCTCGGGGAAGGCCGAGTAGGAGGGAGTCGTCGGATAATCTTCGAGGCTCGGAGTCCGAGGGTGTTTCCGGGAATTCGCCGGGAAATGACGCAATAGGGATCGCCCAGGCGGAGCCGCTCTGGCGCAGCCGACATCAGGGAGAGCGTGGCGCCTTAGCAACACAAAAAGAAAAGAAAAGAGGAAAGGAGAGAGAGGGCGGGGCCGTGCTGGTTCCGGCGCTCCACCAGGACAATTCCGCCGGCGGGCCCCACCAACCCAGAATTTTACCCGAGTGGACCCCATCCTCCGTGTTCACCCTTTCTCTCTCTTTGCCAGGCTCTGAATTTGCGCACGCACACATAGAGACAGATCAAGTGATCTGCCAAACCACTTTGAAAAAATGATTTGACATCCTGACCGTCCATTGAGGTTGCCAATGATGATGACATCATTACGTTTTTTGTTGGGTCACTCTCGTGTTACCGTCTGGACCAATGTCACAAATATCGATAGCAAGATAATTTTATCCAGAGAAAATCTCAAGATAAATTCAAAACGTGTTTAAAAATCTTCAGAATTTTTTTTAAAATTGTACGAAAAAAAAGGAAAACAATATTAAAAGCAAATCCTTACCCTTAGGGTAACCACCAGTTAAAAAAGCACCCACACATCTTACTTAATTCTTGTGGTAAAAGCTCAAAACTCGAATTAGTCCTACCCAATGTTGCCGGTATCGCTATTCAGGTGAATTGGCCGATACTGATACTCGAGTGAATAATTCTGAATCAGCCAAAAAATAATTAAAAAATATCATGAATCAATTAGAATGTGACATGTGTTAAAGCTATTGAAATAATAATTTAAAATTAAATTTTAATATTTTATTAAAAAATAGCCGATTCAAGAGTAAAGCCTATCAATTTTCTGCCGATACGGACAACATTGGTCTTACCAAGTCCAGGTTTAGTCATACTCAATCATATGATACCAACACCTCCAAATCGAATCCAAGTCCAAGCCCACATGAGTTTTCTTAGCCCAAGTTCAACCCATTGACAACTCCAAAGTACTATTGATTTTACCTTACCTATAGTACATTTACTAAGAAACAAGCTCCTAATTCGAAGAAAAGGTTTCGGAGGTTTTTGGGAAATGTGCACCATACTTTACACGTGGCAAGTTCATGTTCGGTTTTGCCTTTTTCAATTTTTCTCTTTAAACTATAATTTTTTAGGTAATTAATAAGGATGTTATGGGTATTTTTCGTCTCTGCTTTACTTTTATCTTCTATTTTAAATTTTATAGAATTATAAAATTCCAAGTATTCTGCCGCAAAACCTGCGCCCACCTCACGTGCTCCCCTCGTTTTTTAAAAGATGTTGGAAATTATTATAATTATTTCAAAAGACTGATATGCCCTTTAATTTTTTATTATCGTTTGTTGGACAAAATCTCCTTCTTAGGAATCTTTTTGGCAAGAGGAAATTTCACGGGAAAAATTAAAATTTGTCTTTTAGAAAATATCGAGAAAATGTGGGTATATTTTAATTCAAACATATAAAATTTTCAAATCTATGAAAAATACAAGAAATGGGCGAGAATTGAAATTTCACATGATTTTATTGATAATTCACTTCCTATGATTTTTTCATTTAAAAAATCGCAATATGATCGGGTTTTTAGATTCACCAACTTATTTGGATAAGTTGGGGGCATTGAATAGCGTGCAGTAGGCATTGGGCTGGTCAGCCTGTGGCTCTAGGGATGTCAAAAGATCGGGTTTGGGTTCACATATCCAACTAAATCCAAATTGGATTAATTAGTCGGATTTGGTAAAGCAGCTGCTTAATAATTGAATTTGAATTCGTATGTAATTTTGATTCCAAATCCAAATCCAACAGATAATTCAACACGGTTACATGCCCGATTAGCTGATCCCATCCGGATTCAGTGTTGTATTTTTTCATCTTAATCTGAATCTAAATATGATTAGGCAAGTAGGTGAATTTCAGTAATGCCTAGATCTGAACCAAGTCCGACCTGTTTTATATCCCTACATGACTCTTCCCAAACAAGTCGGGTTGGGCTGGAGTTTGGGATAACGTCGGAGCTATGAATGGGTTTAGGACTGGCCTGTCAACAAGCAGACATGGGCCAGCCGGTTTGGCCTACTTGAGCAGAGCTTGAATTGGGGTTCAAGCCTTGGCCCGGTTTGCGCAACTATTTCAACCTTCCTGTCATGTGATCCTCATGCAACTAGCAGAAGAATGATACGTGAGTTGGTTTAAGCTATGATCTAATTAATTAGAGTTTTATGACTTGATTACTTAAAAGGATTGATTAAGTCAGTCTTCACATTAATGATGATGACCATCAATCATTATCTTCTTGTCGATGTCACAACTAATGTTGAATTAGGGTGATTGATTGATATCTACATCATAGTTCTCAATGGAATTGACAAAGATATTTGAGGATTTCTATTCCTTTTTTTAAAATTTGCTTATTTACTAGGACATGGAACCTCTAGGTCCGGGGCGGGGTGTCCAAACCATAACAGTGATTTCTTCACATTATTAAAAAAAAAAAGTACTGGGATGTTTCTATGTTAATTTGATTGTTCAAGGTTCTCTATTATATATGATGATATTACTAATTAACTATGGGGTTCACATTCTATCACCCAATTGAATCCAAATTGGCTTTGATTATATAGATGGAAGTGTATTAATTACACCAATAAAAGGTTTATTTAAAACAAAATTAAGCAGCACGATTATTGCCAACTGCTAATGTTAATTTAAGGTTCAACCGATCCACATAATCCATGATCTCTTGGGGGACACTTTTTCAACATCACAAGGAACTAAACCAAGTAGGTTACTCACATAAATAAAGAAAACCAACTCCTATTTAAAGCATCCTATTTGTTCTTACTAAAAAAAAAAAAAAATCAAATTGGAGCTCCCAACAAGCCATACTCATCTTTTCTACAACTGTCACCAAGCTTGATCATGGTCCACCTTGTCAAGTATCTTTGGCAGAAGGCGAGTAAACATGGCCCCATTTCCCTTTAGTTTCCACACAAGCTCAAAAGTCAAGTATTTGTTTGATCTATTAAATTAAGAGCTGCAAAAACTAATTTTTTGAGAGATAGTATTTTAGATATATAACTACAAAATAAAATGCTTGTCTCGAAATCTAATTCAAACAACTCAAATAATTGGTTCAATTGTTTATGCCCTTTAGGCAATTTTTTTGATATTTAGAGTTAGAACTATCAGCAGCAGGTTGCCTCCCTCTCTCTCTCTCTCTGTGTGTGTGAAACCACCAAGATGGTGGAGTTGAGATCAAAGGAGAGGTTAAGTGACATGGCTAAGTGCCATAGCCAATATCACATGACAGCATTGCATGAGTGTAACAGTTATAGAGTGTAGGCCCTACATGAAATGCTGTCATGTGATTGGTTATGACACTTAGCCATGGTACATAGTCGCTCCCTGGATCCTTGCTCAAGATGGTGACCATATTGGACAAAATCCTAAAACCTGACTAGAATTTTGTCGGGTCAGGTTTAGGTCGAACCCAGTTAAACTTGCTTGGCATATATATTTTTATCCCCATACTTGAAAATTGTGGTAAAAAATAGGAGATGATACACAACATAGATCCGATCCATTGTCAGCCTTAATTGGGGAACATGAATAGGGAAACATTTTTATTTTTATTTTTCGGGGATAGTCAAGAATACGGTAACTTTGGTAATAGTTAAGTGGGATGCATAAAAATCGAAGGGTAATGGTACTTTTGTAATATAGTCGTGGGGTGTTTGGATTTATTGATCCAATAGATCAAGTTGGGGATGGATAGTGGGTCCCACGTGTTTCATAGGATGTAGACAGGAGTGAATTTGTTGGGCAATTTTAAATTCCGGTTTTTTAAGTGCATTAATTAATGAAGTGGTTTAGTACTTTTTTTTTAATTTGAAGGAAAGTGGTTTAGTATTTTAAACGGTAGATTAGTGGGGGAGGTTGCCTCAGCTGGGCCCCATCGGAGGTTCGGACGGACGCGATTGGTTGATCTCTGTGTCCGAACTTCCGGTTGCCGTTGGATCTTCCTCGGCGTGCTTTGCGGGCAGAATGTCAGTGAAAGGGAGTTTTATAGGGTTTAGCGGGATCAGGGTCCACACTCACGTTCAATGACTAATGTGACCCTGAGTTTTCGAAAATTGAAAAAACCGTACTAAGGAATTGAATTCCTTGAGTTGGGTCGGGCAGCCCACGGGCAGCGGGCCACCCTGCCCTGCTCCAGACTTCAGCTAGATGAATACAGGTCAGGTCAAGTGCCAACACGAGTGATCCGACCTGCTACAAGTTAATTTTTATTTTATAAGTTGTGGGGTGGGGGGACACGGTAGCGAGGGGAATCGTAGAGTCTGGGGTGGGGGGGACACGACTCAGGTCATTCCGGGGGCGCCACTCTGGAAAAGGAGAGGCTTGACAGCAAGGCGGACATGTAGGCTTGCATAGCACAGGTATGCACGCTAGATTTTGGTGACCCAAAAGCTGGTTCATATACAAAAAAGAACACATAAATCAAATATACAAAGTTAGATTAAAAAAAATAAAATGAGCTTTGTAAGAATCAAAACTTTACCATTTCACCTATATTAGTATTAAAGATTTTTGTAGACATAGGGAAAATGTTTGGTATTGGCAGGCATCAAACTATTAAATAGAAACCATATTTTTTCATATTTTTCTGGTTTTATTTTGAAAACCATTCCTTACATACATGATTTAATTTACATGGGTTGTTTACTAAAAGGTTGGTGTCTAATCATGTGAATGTGACTTGTAAGTAGTTCTACAAGTCATTCAAAAATCAATGGTCCATTCACAACTCAAAAGTCATGGTTTTAAATTAAAACAAAATGATCAAAGGAAGGGTTGTTAACAAAACAATGTTGTCACTTGAATCGGTGTTTTGGGTCACCGATTCAGCAGTATGGGTCGATACCGATACTCAAGTGAATTGTTCTGTATTGGTCAGAAAATAATAAAAAATATTACATGTTAATCATAACGTGACACATGTTAAAACTATTAAAAAATTATAATAAATTATTTTTAATTATTTTTTGTATTTATTAAAAAATAGCAGATTCAGGGATGAAGCGTGTCCATTTTCTACCGACACGATGTATATGCACCTATACTGATAACATTGTAGCAAACAAAACATTCTGAACTAGGTCAGATTGAGTCGATACAGCTTGTACATGTGATTTTCAGCTCAATAGTTTTGTACCTTCATTAATATTAAGTACTTGAAAATATATCTTATTAATATCTATAATATTTGAAAATATAAAACCCAATTAATTTATAAACATATTCAGTAACATCAATAAATATTGTATTTATAAACTTATAGCAATTGTGGATGTTTTCACATAGTTCAGGCTCGTTTTTTGGTCTTTGTATCTTACTCATTACTCAATAAAATGATCCCAACCTTGCTGACTTCAGCTCACATTTTGGATTATCAATGAGAAAAGGAAACTGCACATTAGTGAGGACCCTCAGGCCTACCCGGACCATGGCCTTGCCCTTTTGAAGTCTATGGACCTAACCAGGGGTGTGATCAAGGGGTTAGATGTAACTCGATACCGTGCCATATATCTGGTAGGGTCAGGGCTTGGTAACAAAAGAAGGGGTCTACTACCGAGGTGGTATCCCATGTGGTAAGCGAAGTCGTGTGCCAAGCTGAAGGCCCAGGTTCGAATCCCTCTGCCACATGTGGCACAAGAGATATCTGGTAGGGGTCTGCATGCCTAACCCCAGCTTGCCTTTCAAAAAAACAAAAGAGAGGGCGTGGTTAACTATCCAGGTCGGACCCATGAGGTCTAGCTGAGTATGGTTTATGAAGTTTTTACCAAACTATGGCCCAACCTGAGTTCTGATTAAGATCCACATTTTTTCAATGTAAAATACTTGAAACATATTATTTTACTGAGTATAGATCGGGTTTGGTTTATGTAATCCTTATTGGGTCCAGGTATGAGCCCAATAAGGCGTGTCAAAACTGGAGTCCAAATTCTATTATATGAAATATACACGAATGCTGATGAACAATAAGGTGTGTCAAAGATGGGCTGCACCAATTTCAACCAAGTGGTAGATGAACGATATCTAGGGCATTTATAATGGATGGTTGAGATCAATGCAACCCTCGGGGAGTTAGGATCAGGTGCTGTCACATGCCACACTTTGAAGTATGCCGCTACACCTGATGCCCTCTCTCTTTGGCTTACCGGTCTCTCAGTTGTGGGGCCCAAAATCAGATGAAGGCAGCCTAATCCGGATCGGGTGCAATCAGATGGCACAAAATTTGTGCATTAAGCACTTGATTGCCTTCCATCCGTTCTTGGACCCCACAACTGACGGGCCCTGTCCCCAAGATGAAGGGTGATAAGGTGCTTAATGTACAAATATTTGTACAATCATATTGCACATGATCTTTTCATAGGGCAGCCAGGTGCAGAGGCACACTCAAAGTGTGCCATGTGACGGCACCTGATCATGGCTCACCCACAGGTGTTGATGGCATCCATTGCTTCTACATCTGAGGAACCCCTCTTGATATTTATGGATGAAAAAAAAGTCGAGCCGCTCGTGGCTTGGCTCATGTTCAGCTCGAAAAGAGCTTGTTTGAACCTGCAAAATAGGGACGGTATGGACAATAGATACTTGGTTCAGCTTGGCTTGTATAAGTTCTGTTAGGTATAATATATATATTACATGCACTGTTTTGTATTCCTATTTCTTTCCGCTTTCAAACAGTGTATTTTTCCTATAAACAAGCTAGCTTGGACTTGACTTATTTAACTCGGCTTGATTATGAGCTCATACTCAGCTTGGCTCGCCACATGAATGAGTCAAGCTTGAACACTTCAAGTGCGTCCCATTCCGCCCGTCTACTGTTAAGCATATTGGACCAGAATATTTTTAGGTCCCCCTCAAACCAACTTGCTCATAATTGTCTTTTTTTTAAGGGCAAGCTGGGGTAAGCCAGACCCCTACCAGTTATTATTCAATGTACCACTAGTGGTGTTTGAACCTGCAATGTCCCACCACAAAGAGACATGCATTGGCCGTTCCTACCAACCACGCAGAGCCCCGTTGGTTTGAACCTGCTCATAATTCTTACTCTGTAAGAAACTAAACACTCAGGTTAGGTCAGGCTGACTCAAATAGGCATAAGTCACAAGCTTGGTTAAGCTGCAAAGCTCAAACTTAGTTCAACTGAACTCGGTAGGCTTTTAAATTTCAAAAAATGATCCTATTGTATGACAAAAATCACATGTTTTTCAAAAAACCCAACAATTTACCAAAATTCATCAGTGTCCAAAATCGCAAATAGCCAACTGTAAAAGGATATTTTTAACCTTCGCATGTGCGAAACTCACGAACTTCACGTGATATATTCTTTTGCTTGTCAGGTATCACAAAGGAGGTATGTACATTTTTTTCTAACATCATGAAGTTCACATAATTATATTTGCAAACATCCTATTAAACTCAAACCTTGAAACTTCATAAATACTCATACTAAGTTTGCATATATATCCTCCTAAATATATGAAGTTCCTCTCAAATATGTGAATTTTCTTACAAATATGAGAATTTCATCTCGAATATGGGAAGTCCTTCCAAATATGCAAATATCTTTCCAAGAGATCAACAAATACATAGGGATTTGCACAATTTTTTGGCATGTAAATTTTACCAAACCACATTAATTGTGACACTTTAATATTAAAAAAGTGACAACTCACATTTTAGGGTTTGTTTTCGCGTTTAAAAAGTGACAATGAAGAAAATTTTGAAGCAACAAGATTAAGATGTTATGGCTGAGGTGGAGGAAAATTTGAAGAAGATCAGGTGTGGAGATGGTGAGATAGTGAATGATGTTAATTGTCCTCAACAAAAAGAGAAGGATCTGATTGTGGGTAGTGCATAAAGAAGGTGATTTCACTTCAATCATTTTCTCGAGAGAAGAGAGGATCTGTGGACAAAAACAACAATCTGATTGATATTAAGAAGCCAAAGATAGAATCTAAAATGCAATGTGAAGTTCTGTCTAATTGAAAATGAGCCCTTGGAGGAACAAGTGCATGCTTCTGTGTTAGATTGAAGGATTTAAATGCTCAAGAGCTAGATTGTATAGGAGGCAGTTTGACCTCAATCATTTTCTTGAGAGAAGAGAGGGTTTGCGGACAAAAAAGGTAACCCAATTGACATAAAAAAGCCGAAGATTGAACCCTATGATATTGAGCCTTTTTGTATTCTATCAATTAATTACTCTATGTGATAGAGTTCGCTGAACCCAAGTAAAACACTTTAGAATTCATGATACACATCTTTCAATGACATTAAGAAGGTAAAGATCAAACCCTCTAATGTTGAGCTATGTATTATGAATGTTTGTAACATGTTTATGTTTTGAATGAACGAAATGTATATATGTATGGGCAAGTCCATTTTTGAATTATTGAAATGAATATATATATATATATATATATATATATATATATATATATATATATGTGTGTGTGTGTGTGTGTGTGTGATGTTTTTATAATATATAATTGCATCTCCTTGCATAATTAGATATATGATCTTATTATAAAATATATGATTTTACTACGTTATTTATGAAGTTATGATTAAAGGAGGTTCATATAAGTTATATTTGAGCTCTTTGTGAGGATATATAAATTAAGGTGCGAATATACATTTAAGTTAAGGTTACATAAAGAATAAAGGAGATTGACACTGTCTTCAACGGTTTTTGTATAAAATATGTGATTTTACCCATGTATTTAAGAAGTTACAAAGTTCACAAAACTTGTTTATGCATGTTTCATGAAGACTGCAAAAAAATAGGTACAAACATATATTTGAGTAATGATTTTTTCGTATCTTTGGTATAAAATATGCAATTTTACTAAGATATTTGCGATTTTACGATTAACAGAGAAGACCACGTAAATAACATAATCTTTGTGCCCTTCTTGAGGACAACAAAAAAGCATGTGCGAATATATATTTAAGTATAGTTTTGCCTTAGCAGACAGTAAGCAGATTTCAAAAATTTTAGTGTATTTGTAAAAATGCATCATATTTGTCGATATACAAGCATTTCTTGTTTAAATTTGTTTGTTAATCTCTTCAACTTCTTGTGGCTCACTAAATTCAATTTTCAATCATAGTTCATAGCTAATGATAAGGTACACGTGTGACTGCGTGAAATATATTTTAAAAGTCCTGTGACCATATATGTTCAAGCTAGACTCATTTATTAAAACCAGAACCTCAACCCTGGTCTCCTACCCAAGCTCCAGGTACAAAATAAGTATAAATGAAACATTTTCAAGAGTTTTTCATTTTTTTATGAAATTTAAGTGTAATTTATATGCTTGGTTAACGGATCTTGTTTTTTCATTGTAAAGCATGACCAATAGCCCAGTTCTTAATTAGCAAATGGACCATGCTGAACAGGGCGCAGATCAGGTCATGCTGAACATGAGGGTTTTTGCTCATGCTGACATCGTGGCCGTCTGTTTGCATTTTGGATGAATGCCACGTGGTTTTGTTGGCTTTTGAGCTTTTTAAAATGCAAATCGGATGACCACGATGTCAGCATGAGCAAAAACGCTCATGTTCAGCATGACCTGATCAGCTTCCTGCTGAACATGTATACAAGGACAGATTTGTAAAAAAGACCAAAAATTTTGTGAAAAGGACCACTAAAAATCCGCCCTTCGTGCTTAAGTTCGATAATTTTGATGCATTGTGCACCGTTGAAATTCAAAGCCCTTGAAAATTCTACTTGATTAATATGATTGGATGATCTAAAACTTGTTTTTGACTAACCAAACAATATAGATCACATCTATAATGCTTGATCCACAAAAAAAATCAAGAAAATGTGAAGAAATGGGCTGTTTCTACTAGAAGGTACGATAAAAGTTAAGGATAACCTCTCTCTCTCTCTCTCTCTCTCTCTATATATATATATATATATATATATATATATATATATATATATCCAACCATGCATATGTGTTTGGCATGAAGAATTTGCTCAATTATCCGTTCGTGTAGCTTCGATGAAAAAACATATGATATTTAGATGCTTGAATATTTAAGAAGGTTATGAGCTGTTGATTTTAAACCGTTAAAAAATCATATTTACTCATCATATTCAGATGATTCAAGAGTTAGTCTTTATAAAACCAAACATGCAGATCGCATCCTTATGGTTAGATGTAAAAGAAAAGAACAAAAAAACTATGAAAATTATGGTTCTCATGGTAGTTTTTCTCTCTCTCTCTCTCTCTCTCGCTATATATATATATATATATATATATATATATATATATATATATATATATACTTTGGCTCAACGGCCTGATTGAATCAGATTCATTTTCATCCCTACAAAACAAAACAGGTGTAACTCTATGAGAGGAGTGCATGTGCAGGCATGCACATGCACATGCCCACGATAAAAGTTATGCATGGTGAGGTATTGGTTTGTCAATTCATGCATGCAGAACAAAGATAGTGTAGTAGTTTTATCCTCAAAAAAAAAAAGATATTACTACTTTGTATTAGGAAAAAGAAGCATGATCAACATTATTGTTTGCATGTGTTGTGCAAGCCTCAACATGCATGCATGCACTTACGCATGCACATGTGAAATTGTGTATATGCCGTGGACTCAAAACAGGGTGTGGGTTCGACTCACAAGTTCAATTTTTTTTTCAAAAGTGGGACACGAGCACAAGAATTTTTGAAACCTTTTAACTAATAAAAACTTTTGTTGATATTTTTATATTTCAATATATTTTTATTGAAATATTATTACAAAATATTTTTTTTATGACAAGTAACCCTCACCCAAGCAAGAAAAACCTCGGGTGAGACCCATTACCACCCTGCTTTAGGTGGCCCACCTCTGAAAGCTATGGACACACCCGTGCGCAATTGGGTTTAACAAAATATTAAAATTGTGTAAATGCCTCAGCATGAATATCCACATGGGCAGAAGAGAAGACACATGGCTATCAAAGGAGCAGCTAGGTCTAATATGGTCAATATTTAGGAAGTTTGGCCTGTTTGGGCAATACCAAGTTCATAAATAGTTCCTACAATTTTCACAAAATCGGTCACATTTCATGCCATGCCAAATGCTACAAATTGCATTATTTGAACTTCATGTTGCGGAACATTAAATGCATTATTACAATCATGAATTTGTTCATTTTAAGTTATCACCAAGCCCATTTCCATGACATACTTTGCATGTATCGGTAGTTGGGAATAATATATATATATATATATATATATATAAAGCGTTTGTGTATTTTTCAAAAAGCATGATATGCTCTTGATTTTTTTTTTGGAAAGGCAAGCTCGGGTTAGGCTAGAGTTGCCAGTCAGAAAAGCTTGAGTGAGAAGCGGAAGCAGGAAACGAGGCATTTTTTAAATTTTAGAAAATGATAAGAGCGGGACAACTTAAAAACGAACCAAGAATCATCTCGAAAGCAACCTAGAAAGCGAACCAAAAGCGAGGAAGAAGTGAAAAAAGAGAAAAATAAACACACACACACAAAATGAAGAAAGAAGAAGAAGCGAGCTTTCCCTAAATTGGGAAGCACGCTTTCCTTTTCTAAATGGGAAGCATGCTTTCTATTTTTTTTGGCACTTTCTAGTACATTTCGGAAGCGCCATGTTTTGCACTTTCGAAATGCAAACGCACTTCGGGGAAGAGCTCTTCCCCCATGTCCTATAGTGCTTCCGGTAACCCTGAGTTAGGTAGACCCCTGCATTGTTTCAAAGCAGTAAGAAATAAGATTTAAACCCTAAACTTATTGTTTGCAAGCCAAATACTTCAACCACATGATCTTTATTCTATTACTGGTTAACAAGCCTATGTGAGTCGAGCCAAGCCAAACACCCTGTTACTCAGTTCGGCACAATTTGGCTTTCAGAGCCAATTTTACGAGTTCAGATGAACTGTTTACGAGCCGAGCTTGTCATTTTCCCCAGCTACAGGACCAATAATGCAATCGATAATTGAGAAACAATAACTTTTTGGATCCAGATCTTGGAAAAACATTTTTTACGTGATCAAGGAGAGTGGGGCTGTTGTCCTAGCTTGTAATAGTGGCCCACAATCAAGACAGTCAACATTGACAGTAGACATTCTACATTTACCATTTAGCTTCCAAACTCTTGTATTCTACTTTTGAAATGTGGGTCCCATAATTGCTCCATTGTTATTGTGGCATTGAAAAAAAGTAAGAAAAACATACATGAGCTACGCAATCAAACCCTCTCATTCAGTTGTCCCAATTGACAACAATATGTTCCAAATTCTAGCTCGATAAGAAGACTTATTGTCGATATCATTCATAGGTGGTGATTACTTTGACCAAGTACCCATATAAATAATTTAGTTAGCTTTTGTGGTCATGTGATTAGCCAACACTAACTTTCTTTTACCAAAAAAAACTTTTCAATCTTATATTAAGATCCATTTTCTTCATCTTTTTGTTTTTTTCTTTTTTCCTGAAAAATTTTCCTTCATATACTTTATTTCTTCTTTTATTTTGCTCGTTCAGAGTTTGATTGGAATTGAATTGCTCAAAACATGGCGAACTTCAGGAATTCCATGATCCCATATCTTGAAAAGAAACCGCCACAGGCAAGGAGACCTAGCCGCGCTGGCTCAGCCTGCAGTACTTACAATCGCTGTCCTGTCAGCATAAAACTCCAAGGGATTACCTCTCTACCCCAACCAAGCTTCGGCTTAGGCATGGGGTGATGCTCATGGGATTTGATTTTTCTTTTATATAGGCAAGCTGAGGTTAAGTAGACCCCCACTAATTATACAACCATACCATTGGGTTTTGAACTTTTGCGACATCCCAAAACAAGGTGACATGCACTACATAGGGTCATCATAACACTTTCCCAACTACATAAGGTTGGGTTTTACAAGCCTTGTTTCTCGATCCCTTGCCGTTTAGACTTACAGCATCAGTCTTCTCAAATCTTTCATATCTCCATTCTAAACCCACAGGTGCACGTCCTTTGTCGCAAGGCTAAACTTTGGTGTACAAGGGGAACTTGGGGTTTTATGTCACCGAGTTTATTAGTTTCTTCTCGGTTATCTAAGAAAATCCTTTCATGTCTCCTCTTATGGTTTACTTCGAGTCTTTAACATCCTTGATCTTTTCTGCATTATCTATTTTCTATTTATTCAAAACAAAAAAACATCCTTTATCTTTTTCATTTTTACCGTTATCAGGGTGTTACTTAATCATGCACCTACCAACTCAAAGAGATAAGTATTGAGCCTTCTTTGAAACAAATAGGTATGGAACATAGTTATCAGAAAATGAAATGAGAGAAGCGATAAGTGAAGTGAAAGTGCATGGGAAAACTAGTATTAAAAAGTAGTATGAAGCAAAAGGAGAGATACAATTGTGAAGCGATTATGCAAGCACATCAAAAACGAAAAAGAAACACATAAAAAGTAATACAAAGCGTGGGCAAAAGCAAACATGAAATGACTTAAATACAAATATAAATAGATATAAAAAAACATGCAAGCTTGTTATAAAACAGTCATAATTTTCTAATATTATGAAAAATGTAGGAAGTGAGGGAGAAGCTAGTAAGAAGCTACAAGAAGCAAGAGAAAAAACATCAAAGAAATGAAGGAGAATCTGTTTGGAAGACAAGGAGGAAGTGGGCTTCCCACTAAAGAAAACCGAGTTTCTCGTATTTTGCCCGAGTTTTTCAGAGCTCTCTCTCTTTTCAGATAAGCGAGAAGTTTCCCACTTTTGAAAGAGCTTCTGGAAGCGAGTTTCTTCATATATGGAATAGAAAAAGTAAAAATTCATCACAGCAGACAGTTTCTTTCAATAAAGAAATTCAAAGGAAACGATGGACATGCATGATGAGAAACAAATCTCAATAGTCAGGTACATTAATCACACAAAAGAAGGACCCTACCATAATGGCTTGGCACATATGATTGAGGTGGTGGTGGTTTTAAATATGCACCAAAGATGATAAAGCTCTCAAGGTGTGGGATCCATTTAGCTTTATGGAAAGTATTTCTTTCCTCCTCAAATCTCAGAGCACTGAGGACAGCAATGGAAAGGACAGCAAATGTTTGGCCCACCACGGCTTGTCCATCGACAACTCAAACCACTTCTCAGCCGGACCGCATACATAAATATGGATGTGATTTCAAGGACTCGTGACCGTGACAGCTATGACGCATGAACAGTGGTTTTTGTCATCCCATGTGTGAGAGAGATGAATTTGTCTAGGTGCATATGGACTAATACCATGCATGAGAAGGGAGACACTGATAAGCTTATTTACCATGCAATTGCATATATATAGGGAAAGAGAGTAGAGCTAGGTGCTTAATGATACTCGCTTAATTGGTTTTTCAGGTTTTTTTTTTAAATTCTTACCGTACAGATGTGATATATGTACTTGAGTTTATAGGGATCAGCTCTTTAAGTGTTCTATTCCAACACATGGGTGGGATTTTATAAGGTTCCCAAAATCAACAGCCCAAAATCTTTGTAAAATTTTGAGGATCTAAATATAAATTTTTTCATAAAAATCACATGATTTAGGAACGAAATCCTCGAAAACTGACCATGCCCAACACGTTTATGAGGTAAGAACTGCAAAAAAAAAAACACTGGAAGAGAAGAAAAACCCATTAAGCACCTACTCTCTACTGTATATATATATATATATATATATATATATATATATATATATATATATATATATATATATGAAAGAGACTATGATTGGTTCCTCCTAACAGTAGAATGGTGTGGACAGTCCAAAATTTTAATTTTTTTGATAGTTTTTTTGAAATCTAACATTACAGCTGTGATCTACGTAGTTTTAGTAGGAATCAGCTTTTGAATCATCTGACTATGACATGCAAATAGGTTTTTATAAAGATTCAAAATCAATGGCTTATAATTTTTAAAGCTCATGAAATTATATTTTTCATAAAAAACTTAACCTAATAATCAATTCCTAGCAAATAGATCATGCTGAACAAATCTGTAAGGTCAGATTTATCAAACATAGCTTGGAACAATGAAATTCAGTAATGTCTATACTATAACAGTTAGGAGGAACTACATATATATATATATATATATATATATATATATATATATATATATATATATATATATATATATATATATATATATAGAGAGAGAGAGAGAGAGAGAGAGAGAGAGAGAGAGAGAGAGAGAGAGAGAGAGAGAGCTTTTCTGTCAATTTTCTTGAAAGCGGTCTTCTAACGATTTTCTCCAAAGTGCTACATTCAGAACGACTTATTGGAAAGGACATTTTGATCGATTCTAAAAATAAGATGGCTTGCCAAAAACAACTGTGGAATGTGACCCTACAAAGCAAGAAATGGTCATTCCTTTGCAGTTGGTGAAAGGTAACTGTTAAACATCTCGATATATCTCCACATAATCATTTCTTTCAGCAAACAGTTACTGATAGCTGGAAGCGGTACATAATTTTCTTTTTTCCTTTTAACGGGCTCATGTTTTGAACCGTCCTGCAACTGTTATATAGTTTGTCATTGTTATTGTCTGAGAGAGAGAGAGAGAGAAGTTTCGAATATCGTCGATATTTGCCAACAAGAGACATGGGGAATTTAGCAGGCCTCTTTGACTTCCGGTTGTATTCTCTTTTACCTTTTTTTCACTCAAAATTAAGATCATTATACATGTTTAGCAATGGAGTTAATTAACGCATTAGGAAAGTATTAAGAAGAGAGTAATGAAGTGATATATGTTCATGCATGGGACCTATAACTGATTCATGAATTTGGTGTGAGGGCATCGATTCAACCACTTGCCGCTGCGTGGAATGTAAAAGTGAAAAAGGTGGTAAGGCCTTTTCAAAGTAGAGAGAGAAAGGGACTATGTGAGGGTGCACTTAATGTGGTGAAAGATTCTTCATATAGCAGTTGCTTGCTACTTATTCCATCTAAGTTGGTCGAGTGTGCATTGAACTGCCCGAGAGAGGGAGAGGGAGAGGGAGAGAGAGAGGGAGAGAGAGAGGGAGAGAGAGAGAATGTCTGCTAACCTATTAAGACAATTACTGCACCCAAAGGAATTCAAAAGGCATCCTATAACAGTAGGGAGGCTGGCCCTCATGTTCTTCAAATTAGTCGTATAAAGTTCGTCAGACACCCTATGGAAGTAGGGATACTGGCCCTCATAACTCACAACAGTCGTATAAAGTTTCACAGTGACACTATTAGCTCATTTCAAGGATTTGGAGGCATTCCATTTTCACATAGCAATGTGTTGTACGTGTTAAAGGACAAGGCCTATGCCATCGACTAATCTCTCTCTCTCTCTCTCTCTCTCTCTCTCTATATATATATATATATATATATATATATATATATATATATATATATATATATATATATATATATATATATATTGATTTTGATGCAAGTCGAGTGTTGAATTTTGTAGTCCTTAGAAAGTGAGCGTATACAATACAATCGGAAGATCTAATATTATATAGTGAGTGGTAGCTGCCTGACCACTTTTGAGTCTGACCGAATGGATGGGTGCATGATGGACGCTCAGCTCACTGTAGCATTAAAAAGATCCTTTAACTTTTGAAGCACTGCTAAAGGTCTAATTTCCAACTAGACCTTTAGCTATGCTTCAAAAGCGCCACTAAATATCATTTTTAACAATAGCTGCTAACCAGTTTTATGTCTTAAACATCCTAAGCACTTTAAAAAATACAGTTAGGTGTTCTTTTCTTAATCCAAACATGTACGTGTTTGTCTTTGCTTATTTACTAAAAATATTGCTTTGGCCGAAACCAATTTAACCACAGGGTTTTAAGCTGTCAGGACAGTGATTGTAAGTACGGCAGGCAGAGTCTCTGATCCTAGTGACAGTTTCTCCATGTAAATATAAAAAAAGTAAAATTAATTTTTATGTCATTATGTCACACACGTGTATGTATATGTAAATTTATTTATTTATATAGAGTGTCTATTGTGCTCCTGGACTACCACATGTACTTAGTGTGGTATAATCTTAATTTACTTGAATCTAAATTCTGAATGCAAAAACTAACCTCTGCGCCTTGTTTATCATGTTTCATTTTAACTCTAACACGATGTTCTGGCCATTCATAAACCATCTTTCTCTTCATTATTTGTGAGCAGTTGATTTTTTACCATCTTGAAAATCTAAAGAGTATTTTTATTGATTAAATCTATTAGTATAGCAAAGAGAATCATGCTACACACATGTCGACTGCTATGTATGTTTTAGATTTGTGTTCGCCTTTCACATTTAAATTTTTTTCCCAATGAGCTTTCATATTGTTTATACTTGCTTAATAGACAAAATAATTTCAGCACCTCATGATTTATGCAACTTTCATTTTGATTATCCAAAAATTTATTGGAAGTATGAATTTTTCCTTCTTTTTTTGATAGTCAAGCCGGGGAATAACCCAATGAATTTGAAACCGAGACCCTTCAATTATGATACTGTGACTTAACCATCTGGGTATCTCATTTGTTCCTCCTAGGGAATATGAAAATGACCTTTATGAAAAGATTAATTTATATAGATTATGGTAACTTTGAATTTTTGAGTGAAGAAACTGGAGAATACTACATGGAGAGCATTTATTGATGGCAATTAAAGGTGCTTGTTTGTAGGTAAGGACAGTAATTATCCACATCTTTTAGTAGTTAATAAGATGCCCAAATCTTTTACACAAACAAATATGGCAATCCACCATTATGTGTTGTATTAGGTGGTGTTTTATGCAAGTAATTATTGGTGGATTAGAAAGACATCCACATGTATATATAGGGTAAGGGGTACGTACGAACTAGGTCCTTGTATACCATTACAATTTACAAGGACCAATAAAAATCATCAGATTTGCATGGCATCTGACGATGCACATTAAAAACAAGTGCTCAAAGCCACCTTTGACAATAACCCGTGGGAGGTCACCCTGATTCTGTTCATCCATGGGATGAAGGACATCCAAAATACCATGGCTGAACTATGTTTTCAGCCGTTCATTTAGCAAGCTCTAGATGGCATTCATCTAGGGCATCAACGGTTCTGAAAAGAAAATGTGGGACCTATCTAAGAGATGCTGAGTTTAATCATGGTGTTTTGGATGACTTGTTCATCGCATGGATGAACGGCATCAGGGAGACCTCTGATGGGTTACTGCCAGAGATCGCTCTGACCCGATCCGCACTCATTAAAAACACAGAAAAACAACCTTTAAAACCCATCAAACCCGTAACAAATGTCAACTTGCCTTTAGTGACACTTCTCCAATGAATGCTCTGTTTGCTCTGGTTGAAAACTTTTGGAAACTGGTAGCAGGGAACATACTTGGTAAAATCTTAGTCAAAGTAACTTGATTGTGAATGTTTTTTTTTCTCTATTTTTTTTATTGACAAGCTGAGGTTAGGTAAAACGTAGCCACTCCCCCGGGGCAAGGGGTAAGCCCACAGAGTTTTAAGCTGCCATGACAGTGACCGTAAGTATGGCAGGCAGAGCCAGCACGGCTAGGTCTCTGTTCTTGGGGTGGTTTCTCTCTGTAAATATAAAAAAAACAGCTGAGGTTAGGTAGAGACCCCTACCAATTAAAATCGGCAGAATTAAACATTGCAAATTAAATATGGTGGGAAACCAATATGGTGGTTTCATGAATTGTGACCCATTGATTTCTCACCATCTCAAAAAGAGAATCTTTTGGTGTAATAGACATGATAAAACCTTCTATCATAGTAAATAAATCATGCTACACAGTTGTAGATTCAAACAAACAAGAGTGCATACCACCATATGGTATACAGCCATATATATATATATATATATATATATATATATATATATATATATATATATATATATATATATATATATATATAAAGAGAGAGAGAGAGAGAGAGAGAGAGAGAGAGAGAATCTTAATCAAAGAGAACTGTCAAGTTCACTATTGTTTACAAGTGTATTCTAGGGATCAACGCTACAAGGCCAGTACCGGTGGATGGTGCAATCGTACCAATGCATGAGCAAGTTGGGCCCCTTAACTTTTCATTAACTGAAGCCATGGTTTTCATAATTGAATGGTCCAGAGTCTCCAGTCCAGACAGACAACGGCCAGTGGCCAGTAAGATAGCCCATGCCTTGGTAAAGGTACCGCAGGCTAGGGCCATTTCTTCCTTACCAAATGCCTCCGTACGTGGACATTTTCCCTCATCTGAATATTGTTGGAGCATGTTTGTTTAACATGTTATATGCATATGCTCAACTTGCTCGGGCAGGCCAGCCCCTTCTGTATGCATTTATGGTAATCCATAGGAAGCATGCCATGTATGATCATGTTGGTAGTGTCCTTGTCAATATGGCTTGGAAGTGTCAATGTTACTCTTTGGCAGCTTTAAACGAAAGAAAAGATTACGATAAGGAGGCTCCTAACCTTTATCTAAGAGGACAAGAGCCACACAGTTCATATATGGTTGACCACAATATTTCAACTCTCATAGGGTGTGCATCCGCCTTTAACTGGTGGATTCTGTAAAGGGCTTGAGCGTCGGTAACCCCACCTCGAGTTTACCTAGCTGGAGAGTGAGCCCATTAAGTGACCCGATTCTCAGCAAGGGTTCCACATCATAAAACAATAATAATAATAATAATAATAATAATAATAATAAAGAATGCCACAACATAAAAATGAGAAAATGCATGGCAAACCTAGATGTGATAAAGTGCATTTTGGATGCTATCTAAACAAGTTAAAATTTGGGACAGTCTAGCTTACCTATATAGGTTTGTCAACACAGTGGATATTCAAACACGGTGCCCAGGTTTATGGTGAATGTACCTAGTTTTCTATTGCCGGTTTTATAGGCATTTCTGAAGATAGATCGAATAAGAAGTGAAACCCAATTGAACCTCACCCCTTCAAAGACTCTCTCTCTCTCTCTCTCTCTCTCTCTCTCTATATATATATATATATATATATATATATATATATATATATATATATATATATATATATATATATATATATATATATATATATATATATATATGAGCTCTTCATTTTTCCCCCTTAAATCTGACCAGACAGATGTGTTCTAGAGGATTGGTTTTACAGGAACCAGCTCTTGGATATCCAATTATGACACATACGTGAGATTTTTAAAGATTTGAAAATGAATGTCTTGGAATTTTCATAAATAATCAAGTATCCTAAAATTATGCTTTTTCATTCAAAAAACACAATCCAACAATTGATTTTTAGCAAATGTACCATAAGAAACACATCTACTGTCAGATTTGCAAAAAAAAATAAAGTGTAAGAAACCACCTAGCTAGTTCACACAAAAAATCTCATATTCTAATTATGGCTCTCTCTCTCTCTCTCTCTCTCTCTCTCTCTCTCTCTCTCTCTTTCTCTCTCTCTCTCTCTCTCTCTCTCTCTCTCTCTATATATATATATATATATATATATATATATATATATATATCAAAATTGATTTTTAATTAAGTTTTGAATATTTAGAAAAATCTTAGATTGTTGATTTTTAAACCTTATAAAAACCTACCTGCGTATCAGAATCAGATGATCCAAGAGTCGATTCGTATAAAATCAGGCATATAAAACACACTGCTTTATTGTCAGATTTAAGGAAAACATGAAAAAAATCCTTTGAAAGCCTGGTTAGTTGGGCGGTTAGCTAGAAAAGTAGTTAGCAGCTACCACTTTTTTGGCATACCATGAGTGAATGAGCATTTTCAAGATTTTTTTTTGCAAATCTGACCTTTAAGAGGTGTTTGGCATGGTCAATTTGATAGGAAATGATACTTGGATCACATTTTTTGATAAAAAAAATATAAATTTTAAGCCTTGAATATTTAAAAAAAATAAACTATTGATCTTTATTTTTTATAGAAACCTACCTATGGGTCGGAATTAGATGATCCAAGAGTCGATTAATTCCTATAAAATCAAGTATGTAGATCACATCTGTATGGTCAGATTTAAATAAAATATTGAAACACCTTTCAAAAGCCTGTTAGTCAGATATCATCTACTCTATATATATACAAGTTGTGATTCATACCTCAATTGGTAGGAGGGTGTGGACCATTTTGATTTGCTATTTTTTTCATTTTTTAGATTCTCTTTTCAGAATTGTGCCTTATAAATGTGATCTATATGGCTTGTTTAATAAGAATCAACTTTTGAATAATCTAATTGTGATATGTGAGTAGGTTTTTATAGTGCTTCAAAAATCAATAGTTCACAATTTTCATAAATTTCAACAATCATAAAACTGTTTTTCTTCTTAGAAAGACCCAATTCAACAACCAATTCCTAACAAATAAATCATGCTGAATGCATTTGTTGGGTTGGACTTGCAAAAAGTTGCTTGCAACATTGAAGATCAATACCATCCACACAATGTGGATGGTAATTAGAGAAACCAAATCCTATATATATATATATATATATATATATATATATACCCTACCAGGCGAATGGTGAAAGCACGCACAAACGCCATTGATCATGTGCATGATCAATAGCATGCATGCTTTTTGTAGCGTAAACAGCCTTTAATGGCAGCCGTGACCATCACATAAAGTGATTTTCAAAGATGCGGGGGCGTACAGCCATGCGCCCGTTTGCATTCACCCATTTTGGGTAGGTACCTACCACATTCTAGCTGTCTCTACCTATATATATATAAGGATCATCTCTGGGTGTGTCCTATTCTAAAACGAGCAAGTTTTATAAGGTTCGAAAAATCAACTATTCGTTTTGGAGGTTCCAAATATCAGTTTTCTTATTCGAAAAGCATGATCTAGGTGGCCATTCCTTGTAAATTGGTCATGCCCAATGTATGTATGAGACCAA
This sequence comes from Nuphar pumila, assembly GCF_984573655.1. Taxonomy (NCBI): domain Eukaryota; kingdom Viridiplantae; phylum Streptophyta; class Magnoliopsida; order Nymphaeales; family Nymphaeaceae; genus Nuphar; species Nuphar pumila. The sequence continues at coordinate 96,730,458 of NC_143258.1, forward strand.
AATCAAGAAAAAGTACTGAAAAATCCATTTAGCATGTTTTTATCAACCTGTCCGTCTCTCTAGAGAGTTATGCTTGGATCACGGGGGACCTATGTCAAGATTCTCATCCAGTCACAAAAGTTCAAGATGCTTCCAGATCTAAACACTGCCAGAAAGACATAGTATTGGGTGCCAGTCCTAATATCGACTGTGTTCTGAAGAAATTAAGTTCATCATATAGCTAGTTATATGCAACTCCTGCAATTTTTGCTTCATTTGATGCCCATGCTCTAAATGTGGATAGCCATGGGGATCCCCTTAGTAAGCAAAGCAGGTTATATGTCCCCCCCCCCCCGAACAGGGCAGTTAGCTACATCTCATGATCGGGGGTCCCAATGAGCACCACGTATGTAAGCATGTGCGTCTCGTATCCCTATGTTTGTCAGCATTAATTAGCGTTGGAGTTTGATGCAATTACAAAGACTTAATTACCCTCTCCTCCATTGGTGCAAAAAAATGACGGTTCTTGAAAAGGAGTGGTTGTAAAGACTTAAGTGCCCCGAAGATGATTATTTAAGACCCAGTCTCTGCACTGCAGGATTATCCGAGAAAGAAATCTCTCCTGGAGGAGGCCATGAACATCAACCCTCTTACTCTCTCTCTCTCTCCCATCTATTTCTGCTTCTGTGCACATCCATTAGAAGATCATACATTGCTCCATCAAGCACCGACTGACCTGCACAGGAAGAGGGTCTGGGGGCTCCTCCCAGCATGGGTATCATCACCAGTGTGGGTAGCATCATTCAACTTGAAGAGTTATGGAGTCTGATTCAGAGCTTTTACCCTTACAGAAGGGGGGTCTGAGGGCTCCTCCCAGCGTGTTCATGGCCTTTTGCCCTTACAGGAGGGGGGATTTACATTTCGTAGAACACCCGTCACCGGAACGAGATGAACACCCGTCACCGGAACGACGGCTCCGCTGAGACCTCCTCGCTAGGGAGAGGAAGACGACATGGTGGAGCTTCTGCTGGCCATCCTCAGCGCGACTGCACCGACTGGGTTGCTGTCGAGGAGGAGGGCGAGAACGGTGACTCTTAGCTTGGGCAATCTTTCTTTTGATGATTGTGGTTGTAATGTATCATTGAAGTTAAAATGGGGAATGAAATGACAATAAAATTTGCTAAAAATTTACAGAAATAAACTAAACTCAATAACGAAGACCTCACTTTTTACGGATTTGGAACATGACCTCTGGTTAGGGAGATATGGCCCTGACAAGTTGGTCCTAATTCGGGTAGCGATTTACAACGATTTGCTTACTGAATAACATTACAAATCGCTATAGCGATTTGCGGAAACACTACAAATCGCTATAGCGATTTGCGAAAGAATCTACAAATCGCTATAGCGATTCATGGAAGACACTACAAATCGCTATAGCGATTTGCGAAAGAATCTACAAATCGCTATAGCGATTCACGGAAGACACTACAAATCGCTATAGCGATTTGCGATTTGTAGTGTCTTCCGTAAATCGCTATAGCGATTTATAGTGTCTTCTGCAAATCACTACAGCGTTTCGTTGGAGACCCGAAAATACTACAAATTGCTGTAAGAAAGCCCGATAATACTACAAATCATTGTTGGGATCCGCGCCGGGGGGAGCCCCCGGACCCCTCTCCTGTAAGGGCAAAAACTCTAAATCAGACACATAAGTAAAGAGAGAAGGGAGAGAGAGTGAGAGGGTTGGTGTTCATGGCTTTCTCCAGGAGGAACCCTTTACCTCCCTTGATTTCTTCTCTAGAGAAAGAGAGGGTTTTACAGTGTTTTACGAAGAAGAAAGAAGAAGAAGATGACGATGGAGCAATGTAGGATCGTCTGTTGGATGTGCACAGAAGTAGAGAGAGAAGGGAGAGAGAGTGAGAGGGTTGATGTTCATGGTCTTCTCCAGGAAGAACTCTTTGTTTCCCTTGATTTCTTCTCTAGAGAGAGAGAGGGTTTTATAGTGTTTTACGGAGAAAGAAGAAGACATGTTTGTCCTTTTTTTGAACAGAAAAAGAAGAAGACTTTGAAGAGTCAACATCATCCTCGACTTTCTGGATGGAAGACATGTTTGTCCTTTTTTTGAACTGTTTGTTTTTTCTTTTTTGAATGAAGGGCATTTTTGTCATTTTCTCAAACCATCACTTTATGAGAAGAATAGCAAGAAAGGGTACTTAAGTCTTTACAACAACACCAGATTCCGATGCAAAGTTATGTCAACATACACGGGAATACGAGCCCCATGTGCTTGTATACGTGGTGCTCATTCAAAGCCCCGAACACAGACGTGGGATTCAGTGAATCATCGAGGGCGAACATACACAACCCTCTCCTTAGTAATAGTATGCTTCCAATTGTCATTTGATATGCAAGTACTTAAGCATGAAGCCCCTGCTAGTTTGGATGTCTCGTTATGGGTTGAAAAGTGTCATGTTAACCATGCATAGACCTGAGTTGGTATCCACAGTATAAAACTCCACAAGTACTTCCCCGTCTCCACCACCGGGGATAGCTCCCATCTGGCTTAGGTATTGCCGAAAACAACACACACCCTGAGTATCGAACTCGTGACCTCCTTCAACTTAACAGTCTATAGAGCCCATGTGGGCTTTAATATGCAAGTACTAGCAGTCATGTTTTCTAGTGTCAACTAATAAGAAGACCCCCATCTCTCTCTCTCTCTCTCTCTCTTGATGACAAAGGAAAACCCCATTGAAAACCTGGTCAGTGGTATCCCACGTGGTAAGCGAGGTCCTGTGCCAAGCTGAAGGCCCAGGTTCTCCAATACGTCTGCCACTTGGGGCTTAAGATGGGAGTCTCCCTAACCCCATCTTGCTTTTCAAAAAAGAAAAAAAAAACAGCATTGTCTATGCATCCTAGTGATTGGATCCTAGGTTTTCAACTTGACAAAGGACCTCCTTGACTACATGAGTAACCACCGCAGTGGTAGAAGCTAGCCCCAATTTGTCAAAATCACATATCTTTAGGCATAAACTTGGTGACCCATGCAATGAAAAGGTGGTAGTGTAATAGGAATTCTAAGTAGCCAGTGATATCCCTGAAATGATCAGGTGCAATATGATTGTATAAATAGTTTTGCATTAAGCACCTGATACCCTCCATCTTGGGGGTAGGGCCTGTCGGTAGGGATGGCAATGGACCGGGACCGGGGACCGGGGCGGGGGTGGGGGCCGGGGACAGGGTCTCCACCCCCGCCCCATCTCAAGATTAGAACCTCCATCCCCGCACGGGGATGAATTTTAACCTTCACCCCTGCCTTCATCCCCGTTTCATGTCACTACAAGAAAAATGCTAATTAGCGACAACAATTTGCGACGGATTTTTTTCATCGCAAATTTGCGACGGATTAGCGAGAGAAAACTATTTCTCGCTAACATTCGAAATATTTGCAAAATTAGCGACAGAAATATCTCTATCGCTAAATCCGTCGCTAATTAGCGATGAATTTATTGACAACATTTTTCCATCGCCAAAACACTAAAAAAATGCTAATTAGTGATGAAATTAACGAGGGAATTTTTCCGTCGCTAATCAGCGATGGATTAGGGACGGAAAAATTCCCTCGCTAATTTTCGATTTAAACCGTCCCACCTGAGGCATGAAATTTTCCCTCCCCCTTCAAAAATTTCCCTCCCTCCGTTTTTCCCTCCCCCCGTTTGATTTAAACCGTCCCCGTCTTCTCCTGCTCAGGCACCAACGACACCTCCATCCTCCGCGTCGTCGTCCAGCCCGACGCCTCCTGAAAGTTCTCCCTCATCAACCCTGGCTACGTCGCCTGCCTTGACCGCATAAGGAAGGACCTCATCGCCACCACCGTCACTTCGTCGCTTGTCGGTTGCCTCATCATGGGGACCCTCACCAACCTCCCTCTGGCCCTCGCACCCGGCATGGGCACCAACGCCTACTTCGCCTACACTGTCGTCGGGTTCCACGACTCTGGTAACATCCCCTACAAGAGCGCCCTGGCCGCCATCTTCGTCGAAGGCCTGCTCTTCCTCCTCATCTCCGTTGTGGGCCTCCGTGCGAGGCTCACCAAGCTCGTGCCCAGGCCCGTCCGCGTCTCCTCCTCTGCGGGGATCGACCTCTTCAATGGTGTCGCCCCCCAGAGATCAACTCTTGTCCGCCATGACTGGCTCGCTGTGGAAGTGCGTCCCGACGCCGAAACACGTCGGTTCTGTGCAAAAAAAAATTGCTCCCTGCTGGAGAACGCGCCGGTAGAGAGCAATTTTTTTTTTTAATTTAACGATGAATTAGCGGCGGATATTATCCATCGCTAATTTAAAATAGCGAAGGACTCGCGATGGATCATGTTCGTCGCTAATCCATCACAAATTAGCGACGAATAAGTTTTGGCACTACTTAGCGTCGAAAAATTCGCGATGAAATTTTTTCGTCGCTTAACTGTTTAGCGACAGATTTAGGTCATCACTAATCCATAGGTTTCTTGTAGTGTGTCCTCCATCTCCGGTTCAAACGGGGATGAATTAAATCACCTTTAGAAGGACTGAGGATGGGGCTAGGCGGGGATTGTGGCGGGGATGGGGTGGAATGGGGAAAAGTGTAAGTCCATCCCCGCATCCATCCCCGAACGGGGATGGATTTTAACCTTCGTCCCCGCCTCCATCCCCGTTTCATACCCTTCATCCCCAGTCCAAACGGGGTGAGGTGGGGCAGGGCCCCGCTTTCCCCCGGTCCACTGCCATCCCTACCTGTCGGTTGTACCGAGGGCAATCAGGTGCTTAATGCACACATTTTTTGCCATTTGATTGCAACGATCCTGACTAAGTGATATCCTGGCAAAGTAAATCAATAGCTATATATATATATATATCATGGTTTAACAATACCCGATCTAGAGTCAGAGGTAACTTTGGGGTTCAGATTAAATAGGACCCAATTTTGGTTGAAATCCAGCCCACTTCTGACTTGGGCTCAGCGACCTAGTAAGCCACATAAGTTTATCCGACCAATGGTCGAGTCTAGGCCCAAATTACTCAACTGGTCAACCCCCACCAGTTGGATATTGCACCCCTATCCAGGATCTGATTCCAATGGTCGAGTCTAGGTCCAAATTATTTCTCAAGTGGTCAAGTGGGCCCTAAATCCGGATCAAATGCAACCTTGGTCCAACCTGTTAGCTCCATATTTAATAGCAAAAACTGTGGATTTTCCCATCACGATATATATATATATATATATATATATATATATATATATATATATATATATATATATATATATATATATATATATATATATATATATAAAGAGAGAGAGAGATTGGTAGCTTGGTGCTCAATAGGGTTTTCAGCATTTTTTTTTTATAAATTCTGACCATATAGAAGTGATCTATGTACTTGATTTTATAGGGATCAGCTCTTGAAGTGTTCTATTCGTACACATGTGTGGGTTTTTATGAGGTTCAAAAAATCAACAGTCCAAAATTTTTGTAAACTTACAAGGCTCAAAACATCATTTTTTTCATCAAAAACACATGTTCCAGGTGTGAATTCCTAGTAAATCGACCATGCCAAACATATTTATAGGGCTGGAAGCACGTAAAAGCACCAGAGAAGCTGAAAGATTGAGCATGTTGGTCAAGCACCTAACGTCTGAGCAGCTACCAATCTCTCTCTCTCTATATGTATATATTTAATCATACCCAATTTGAAACAAAAGAAAACTGAATAAAACGATAGTAGCTAAGAAAGCCCCCAAAAAATTATTGAAAATGGAAAACATCCAAGTGATGAGTACCGGGTGATTTTTCAACATTTCACAAAGTGACGTTAACTTCACGTCAAGGTGACAGGATTGGAACCTATGCCCTCTGTACCCAAGTGCTGACCTGACTGCGCTACACCCCGCTATAATCTTTCCGTGCAGTTTATAGGTGGCTTGATGACTTTTAATACTGCATTTCTTTATATATATATATATATATATATATATATATATATATATATATATATATATATATATATCAGCAATGATAGTAATATGTGACTTGCCATAGACATGCAACTAATGACGTGCTAACATCTCATGTTCACTACACTTGGATCTTTATATGTGGTCATATGAATTTTGAGTTCAGATCTAGCATCATCTTTACTCAATTATAAAAATATGACTTATATTAAGTACTTTGTTATATAACAAATATAGACCTATATTAAGGTTAAACAATGTGCCACTTCATGTTACACTTATCATCTCCAACGACCGTCTTTGTTGGCCTGCCATTGGCTCACTTAACTTATAGCTTCATTTGGGTACTTATTAAACTCTAACAGCTATACCAAAATGTTAAGGAAAGGATATCCTTGTCCTCCTTTTCCACATCCCCCATCAACCATCATAGTACCCTACCTAATATTCCCAATCTGTCAGCCAGCCACAAACCAAGATGACAAGCGTCACCCTCTTCTCCACTTTTGTCTCCCATTGTGTCACCTATAGCTTCACAAACTGTCACCTACTCTAACCCATCAACCAGCCTTAGCTGAGTTGACCCCTAATACAGCTGGGCACTTTAAGTACCTTGCTTCAAGCTGTGTTTGATTGCCTGTCAAAGATTGGATAGAATAATAGAACAAAACAGAACAGACAGAACACGTTATATCTGTTCTGTAACAACTGTACTCCGTCAAGCTCTTGTTTAGACTCCACAAGAAGTTGTGCTCTTTGTTTCTGACATTTGATTTACACAACTCGATCATAAATTTTAAATCTTTAGTTCAAATCCAAACAAGGTTGGTGTGTGACAGTTCATCTTTGAAGTCTAGGGTGTGTGCTCATGTACCAACCATAAAAACAATAAAAATGCCTAAATCAAAACAAAAACAGAACCTAAACCATAAAACAATAAAATTGACCATCCACAGTAAGATTTAACACATCTAGCATGCCGTTCTTAGCAAATATACCTTACAGTTGAATTAAAATCCATATCAAGCAAAAAGCCTCAAATGTAAACCCTAAACCCAGTGACATTCAACACATAAAGAGAAACACACGTACCCCATACGGAGCATTGTGATTTCACATTTTTGGGGAGACACAACGTGCAAGAGAGAGAGAGAGAGAGAGAGACCTGCCAAAAGGGTGATGGTCACAGAGAGGGGAGGGAGAGAAGAGCGGACGAGAGGGGGGAGAAATGAGAGGGTGTCAGGGGTATTACCCTAGACACCCGTCTAACTGTTTTTTTTTTTTGTCAGTTACCCCATCTTTGTTCTCAACGTAACCCAGGGGGGGTGGAACAGTGAAACAATTGTACGATGAGAGCACTGTCCCTTGCACACCATTCAACATCTTATTTTTCAGTTCGGATCTGAATTTTTCATCAAGGACCTAGGACACCTTCACTTTTTCTTGGGTATCGAAACTATTCTCATAAATTCTATTTTTTTTCTCAATGATCTTATGTTTTAAATGTGTTAAATCGAGCCTCTATGGCAGAAGCAAAGCTTGTTGCCACTCCAATGAGTCAGGGAACCAAGTTATCGAAACACAGTGGCACTCAGTTGGACAACATTACTTTATACCATAGCATTGTTGGAGCCCTCCAATACTTTATTATCGCTTGCCCTGATTTTGCGTTCGCAGTAAACAAAGTGACAGTTCATGCATCAATTGAGAGACGAACATTGGATAGTTGTCAAGCGGATCCTTCACAACAACAACAACTACGCCTTCATCCCAAAACAATTGGGGTCGGCGATATGAACCAACAAAGAAAATCATTCTGGGTCTTCCACATGAATCCTTCTCCTCCATTCATTTCTATCCAATGCCATGTCCTCGGTGAGGTTCAAAGCATTCATATCCTTTCTTATCACCTCCATCCATGTCTTCCTAGGCCTACCCCGACCTCTTTTAACTAATATATTTTCTCATTTCTCCATCCTTCTAACTGGAGCGGATCCTTCAATACTTGAAATACATAATTAGTTATAGATTTATGATTCAGAAATCTACCACTTTATAACTAAGTGCTTATTTAGATGCCGACTAAGCCGGCTGCCTAGATGATTTATAATATACTGGAGGCTTTGTCATTTATTTAGGCTCCAACGTCATCTCTTGGTCCTCCTGAAAACAACAAATTGTGGCACCCAAGTATAAATCCTTGGCTTGTGCTGCTTATGATCTTATTTGGTTAACATCCCTTTTACATGAACTTGGTTTTCCTCAAAATTCTCCACCTATTTTATGGGGTGATAACATTGGTGCTTTATACTTAGCTGCTATCCCTGCTGTTTTCCACAGTATGAAGTATATCAAAATTGATTTTCACTTTGTCAAAAATCGGGTTAGCAAAGAGAAGCATCATATTAAGTTCATGTATTCAAAAGATCAAGTTGTTGATGGTCTTACTAAGCCCTTATCTACAACAAGATTCAATCAGATTTGAGACAAGCTCAACGTGTGTCCCACCACGATGAGCTTGCTGAAAGGATATCATCTGCTGCCGTTGGAATTCAAGATCCAAAGATAAGATCACAAGCTATTCAAGATTCAGCTAGATCCAAGGATAAGATCACAAATCCTGATCTTGTGGTAAAATGGAGGCAGTAAATCTCCATTTTTATTACTCTCATTTGTATCCAGAATTATCTCTTTTTGTAAATACTTTATATCTTGATCTTCGTGGATACAATATATCAAGCTGTGAAGATTGTATTCAAGCTGTACTGGATATTGCCCAGCTCTTGTACACGATTTTCTTATAATAAAGTCCTCTCCGCTCACGGTGAACTAGTGAGTCGCGTGAGAGTTTTCCATTGGTGTTTTGTTTCCTCTTACTAAATCCATTTTAGATGCTATCATTCCATTTCTCTTTAAATGGCATCACTTTGTTTTCTTATATATTGGATTTTTTTTATAACCCGAAAAAATGCACCGACGCACTGGCTCAGCCTTAGGGATGGCAGTGGACCGGGGGAAAGCGGGGCCCCACCCCGTTTGGACCGGGGATGAAGGGTATGAAACGGGGATGGAGGCGGGGACGAAGGTTAAAATCCATCACCGTCCGGGGGTGGAGACAGGGATGGACGTGCACTTTTCCCCGCCCCGCCCCGTCCCCGCCCCAACCCCGCCCCAACCACTTTTCCCCACAATATCCCCGCCCCGCCTCATCCCCGTTTGAACCGGGGATGGAGGACATGAAACGGGGATGAAGGCGGGGATGGAGGATAAAATCCATTCCCCGCCGGGGATGGAGGCAGGGGTGGAGGATAAAATCTTGAGGCGGACGGGGTGGAGACCTTGTCCCCCGCCCCGCCCCACTGCCATCCCTACTCAGCCTGCCATACCTATGATTGTCATGCCAGCAGCATAAAACTCCGAGGCTAGGACCCCTGCCCCCAAAAGCCTATGCCATGCGTTGGCTTGCGCAGAGGGGCGACACCCATGAAAATTGAACCTTAACTACCCGTCTAGCAGCTAAGGCCCCCACCCCACTAGGCCAAAACCCCCTTTGGGCTTCTTATATATTGGATTGCTCTTGAATATTATGTTAACGTGGATTAAACCCCTGAACAGCTACCATGTTACCTATGGACCTATGTCACGTGGATACATGGACACGAATCCAAGGAACCAATAGATGATCTTACGAAATATAAGACAAGGGCACCTGTATTTTCTGAATATTTATTATATAAATTAATTAAATATATTAAATCATGTCATAGCATGTCCCATAGCGTGCATGCATGCTGTATCATGTCCACAGGACTCCAAACAGTATGTCCCCGTGACGTATAGCTGCACATTTCTATCATCTTGTAAATTTTTAGTCTATGTCACAGGGACACACCATTTTGGTGGCGTGTCTCTAGTGAGAATATCGGGCATGCTCGAACATGATGACGTGGACACTGACACGTATAGATAACTTTTACTTATTTTAAATAATATTTCACTAAAAATGTATTTTTATGTATTAAAATATAAAAAATAGTTTTTATTGATTAAGAAATAATAAAAATATATGCCCTCATGTCGATTTTTCCCGATTTTTTTTTTTTTGGATTGGTGCAGTGTACTCATGTCACGTGTTGGTTTGTACCCGTATCTTTGTGACATAGTTTCTAGCTCCTAACGGCCTAAGTCTTAGTGTTGTATTATATGATAGCCTCTTTCATGGAGATGCATTCATTTAACACTGAACATGTCAGTAACTTTGTCCCCAGCTGTCTCCACCTATGCAGCATTTGTGCTACGGCATATATATTTATGGGAAAATATTGGCTGCACTCTAGAGAACTGTACTCTAGCTGAATCTCATAGGTCTGAACTTTATTTGGCCAATTTGACTCTGTGAATATGTTCAGCATAGACCATTTACTAGAAAATTCCCTTTGAATTGGATGGTTTCGATATAAAAATATTATTTTCTTTGAAGTTTTGAGGTATTATGGATGGTTGAATTTTGTAGCCCTTAGAAAATCTGCTTAATACAACAGATTGAATGATCTAAGACATGTTTTTGACTAAGTAAACGGTATAAATTATATACATAGGGCTTCATTGACAAAAAAACCAAAAAAATGTGAAGGAATGGGTGGTTTTTACTAGAGGGTAGCCTATATTTTCTAACTTGTTTAGATTAATGTCATATTTTAAGTATATTATAATTAAAATATACTTAAAATTAATGTCATATTTTAACTTGTTTAGATTAATGTCATATTTTCTTTGAAGTTTTGAGGTATTATGGATGGTTGAATTTTGTAGCCCTTAGAAAATCTGCTTAATACAACAGATTGAATGATCTAAGACATGTTTTTGACTAAGTAAACGGTATAAATTATATACATAGGGCTTCATTGACAAAAAAACCAAAAAAATGTGAAGGAATGGGTGGTTTTTACTAGAGGGTAGCCTATATTTTCTAACTTGTTTAGATTAATGTCATATTTTAAGTATATTATAATTACTGTGATAGTTTTAGTATATTTGTTTTACCATCCAAGTCCCCCTAAGACTGAGAAAACCTCAAGCTTTAGAAAATTAAGGCATCCTTTAACCATCTTGTTATCTACCAAAATTAAGGGAAACTGAATCCCTAACCTGAATGAAGGTATTGGAGAAATAAGATATGGTGAAAGCATTGACTATTTAGAGGAAGAAACAGGAAATAAAAGAGCTTATTGTTTCTTATCCTTTTGTGTTCTCTTTTCTTACAAGTATGAAGAAACTTTTGACCCTTGAGCAGGTGAAAATGAATAGCAGAAAGCGTTCATTGTTCCTATCACTATTCCTGCTGCTGCTATTGTGCAATTATAAGTTGTGAGAAAGTGGTGTAGTTACTTCTCATTCTTCCAATATATAAAGGAAAGGGTACAAAAGGAGACACTTCCAATAAGTTTATCTGCATGTATATAAATGAGTATGATTTCTCTAAATCTGTCCCATTTTTTCTCTAGGGCTAGCCAATTTTAATATCCTAATTAAAGAGGTTTAACCGTTCATCTAAATTTCAATTTCTAACAGGGGTCATTAGTAGGATCTAGGTCTACTCCGAATCCAAATAATAAAGTGTTATGTTGTCTTTCCAGTTAGAGTTTTATGAAATTATGTTAAACATGTAAGCTACACTTGTCGAAAAGTAATAATTTCTTTACTGTAAATAAACAATATCTTGTAAATTCATATCATCTTTTAATAAATCACTTCTATCCTATTACCAAACATCATAATCATCTTCATTATTATTATTATTATTATTATTATTATTATTATTATAGCTTCCAGTAAGGGGGCGAATCCTATACAGTACCACCAAATAATGTCATTTTGTCTACCAAAATATGTTCAACAATACTTCATCTCATTAACATGTCTGTTTGCATGTACCCATGTGCATTAAATATTATTTTAAAGATGTTTCATATATGAAGCATGATTAATCACACTGTTTGTGAAATGCCAGCACATGCAAAGGAACCATCAAACCTTTTTCATTGTTACATGTACATCTTTAACTCAAACCAAGCCCTTTATAAAAGATGACAAAGATTCTCTGGCTATGATTATATCATGTTCTAATTTTTCATATCCAAGATGGGGTTTCTTTTCCCATTTTCTTGTATCACATGAAAAGATTTTAGGCTAAGTTTGGATGTTGATTCAAGAAACTTTCAAGTTCACAACTTATAAAATTGAAATTTCTGAACTTTGTAGAATCTGAACTTTTGTATACATCAATATTAATTTTGGGCAAAAGGGTCAAGACTAAGGAACCAGTTGGTTCTTCGTCATATAGTTTTCACTTTTCACAGTATTTGTGCTTTTTAAATATTGTAACTATTTTTAAAAAATATCACAATAAAGTCATAATGGTTTCAAGATATCGATGATATTTTTCACATATTTAAAGATCCCAAAGACCTAAAATCCAAAAAATATCTGGCTATCTTTATGCATAAAATTGGGACAAGGGGAGTTGATGTGATATTGGATCGATTACATCAATGTCTTGAAGCTACATTTCAGGATATCATTTGATCTTATCAACAACAATAATGTGATATGTTCAATATATTGGCAACATAAAAGAGACAAAACTTAGGTCGATTTTTTTTCCTTTACTCCTTTTATTCTAAATTATTTCAATTTCTTGATATTTTGTACAGCCAATTTTTTTTGAAAAATCTCACAAGAAGATCATGGCTGATAACTTGCTGTTTTTAAAGCCACAATATAGTTTCAATAATTGAAGTTGATAAAGGGATGCCAAACATGGATCCAAGTTGAAATGTCGTAGACACATGTGTCAATAATCCAGAATCCAACCTGACCCGATTCTCGGCGGGGGTTCCTTGCCATAAAAACAAAAAAATCCAGAATACAACCGCGTGTTGACATGAACCAAAACCGAGAATTCAACTCCCATTTGGAACAGGCCCACACGGGCAATCAGATTTGGAGGAGAAGCACCTGATCTCAAACTGGATATTGGTAAAGCACTGAAGACCTAACCCAGATCCGGATACTATACAAACACGCTCATGCATGCTCATTTTCGGGTCTGGGTAAAGATAAAATGGGAAAATGGGAGTTTGAATATCTTAGTTGGACCTGGAAAACGGATCCAAGGTTGTGGGGCGGCCCAATTAAGGGGTTGGGACTGGGAGTTGGTCCCACGTGGGTCCACCCCTAGCATAGCAGGTAAGCGTGATTCCCGGTTAGAAGGCTCGCTATAGGGGAACCAAAGCCAGACACGGTATTGTTAAGGATACCCCACGAGATGATGACGTGTCTTCTAAAAGTGCTGACGGCCAAGCGATACACCACACACACACACTCTCTCTCTCTACGTGCGGATGTAAACGGTTAAGATTCGGGTCAGATGTAGCCAATATAAAATCTGATTAATTGGAATCGGATGGAAAATTACCTACTAATACCGAATCTAAAAAGATACATGCAATCGGATTCAGATATGATATCTGTTGGATTGGGTCATAAAATCCTTATACCGAATCTGAAATCCGATTACTAATCAGATTCAGTTTTCTTAATTAACTTGAATCTCGCTAAGCAGATTCAGAATTGGATTGGAAAACAGATATCTTCAACCCATCGATATTCCTATCTAGACACGCATGATCGTGTGTGTGTGTATATATATATATATATATATATATATATATATATATATATATATATATATATATATATATATATATATATATATATATATATATATATATATAGTAATGCGTTTCCTTAGGCCTCCTTTTTTGTTAGGTCTTGTTAAGCCCCTTTAAAAATCATGGTTTTATGTATTTTTTCTCATGTCTAATGCCATAGATGTGATCTGTAGGTTTTGTTTAGTGGGAACCGGATCGCTGAAATATGACCTTCATACAGGTTTTTTGGTGATCCAAAATCAATCACTATGAAGGTGCCAGTTTTTTATGGGCCCAAAAAAACATGTTATTTCGTCCAAAAAAACATTATCCAAGAGTCAATTCTCACTAAATCGAGTATGCTGAACGTGCATCTAACGGTTCAGATCTATTATAAAACACTTAAAACCTATGGGGGCAAAACAGGGCAAAACGAGTACTTGTTTTTTTAGGCTCAGAAAAATATGTTTTTTCATAGAAAAAACATGATCAAAGAGTTGATTCTCACTAAATCTAGCATGATAAATACATCTAATGGTTCAGATCTATCATAAAACACTTAAAACCTTTTGGGCAGAACGGAACAGAACAAAAAATGGGGCATGTTCAGTATATATATATATATATATATATATATATATATATATATATATATATATATATATGCACGAGAACTGAACATATTGACATCAAGAGTCGTAAGTTTAGATTGGGAACTTGGTTGTCTGACTTAAGTCAGGTCAACTAAGCAATATGCGCATTTTGACTTGATCAGCTCGAGTTCAGTACTTGGAGATTGTATCAATATGATTGGCTTACTAATACACTCTGCTTACTTTACCAATCTTTAGTAAGACCTAGACAAGTGATCAGTCAGATAGTTGGCCTTGTAAATGAGCTGAAAGGGTGTTCAAGCTCGGCTCATTCTTGTGGTGAGCTTGAGCATGTGGCGAGCTCAAGTTAAATAATTCGAGCTTGACCTTTCATTCATAAGAAAAATACATTTTTCAAAATTAAAAACAATGTAATTTCGAATCTAAACCTCCATATGCAGGTTCAAACTGGCTCATTTACAAAATAAAATATTTCAAAACCATAAGATATAGGATTTGAGCTCTAAACTTATTACCTTTAAGCCAAACACTTCAACCTTATGCACTTTGTGATATAAAATATATTTATTACTATTTAACGAGCATATACAAACCAAGCCGAACTGAACACTCATTGTTCATATTCAGCTTGCCCAGCCTAATTCATGAGTTTGAACGAGTTCATTAGGAATTGATCATGATCGGACCTTAGGCTATGTCTCAGCATACATGGTCCAAATCTATTAGTGCAGTGTTTGGGCCTAATCATGGGTGGATACTAAGGTGAGCCCATTCGGGCTTCTAGGTATCAAAGGCACAGGATGAACAGTGTTTGGGCCTCAAATCTGGCCTAGCCAAGTGTTCAGAGCTCAGTAAGGCAAAATTTGAAGATCCACACTTGAAGATCTAGCCCTAACTCATTAAGACCCCTTTAGATCCATTTGTATGTTTGTATATATTTCATTCCATGTCTAAAATTTTGGTCTCATGGTTTCTTTTTCTTTAAATAATAAGACAGAAGAGCTTTAGGAATTCTAATTTGATTGACTGATAAACTATAGTTTTGTTGTTGTTTAAATTGTTTTTTTTTGGCATTCTAGGCACTTGTTCAGTTAATTAATATATATTTACTCTGTTAGCCTAATTTATGTTCAGCTATTAGATCTAAGATTTTTTTAAGGAAAAACTTCCTATTTTTACATCAACCTCCCCTAGCTACTTTCTCTCTCAATTCTTATTCAGTTTTTATTTTCTTCTTCATGTAATTCAGTTTTTTATCCTCACCTATTCTTCACCTTAATTCACTGAATAAAGTTGGGTATCAAATGAAACATGATCAAGTTACAAAATTTCCTAGGCATCCAAGGGTACGTTCTAACTTTAGAATCACATTACCAGTAGGGGTCTGCCTAACCCCAGCTTTATTAAAAAAAAGAGAGGTCAAAATGCAAGAAATACTTCTCTTTTGAATACTATCCCAATGCGTTTTGTTCAAGGGCATGGTCACCTTGGTGTAAAACAGTTGACTTTTAAAAAATAATAATAATAATTGAATTCATAATTATCTTCATTGGATTTTTCATATTCTAATATGTTTGAAGGCATTGAGTGACATGTCTCTGAGGGTTGAAAGGTTCATGCATCGCATTGGCCTTCCTAATAAAAGTATGGATAAGCTTATGAAAAGCATTTTTGGGATGTTTTGTTTCATGAACGTAAAAAAATATTAGGGTTTATGAACTTGGTCATGAAACAATAGCAAAACGGATTTTTAATAATAGGATACGTGTCAGTGTAACTGGTCAGTCACTGTCAACTGACATTTACGCGTTTGGTAAGACAGTTTTATGTGCATTTGCATTTGATGGTATGATTGAAAGCGAGCTTGAATATATATATATATATATATATATATATATATATATATATATATATATATATATATATATATATATATATATATATATATATATATATATATATATTATATTCAGTATGGGCATCTTCAAGGTCATTGTCATCTTAGAACAAAATCAGCAGCCAGAGTGACCTCAAACTGTGGCTAGCTGCAAATGCCTTTATGGTTGGTTTTGAAAAAAAAAAATGGGGATCTTCTGTCTTCCAATAGGTTTTGTGGGGGACTTGACTTGATGTCCCTTAACCTACATTCTAGGGATTACCTTGGGACATCTGGAAAGTAAATAATCCAACTTTTTTGGGTAGGAGGTACAAGTGATATCCCTTTTTAAAAAAATTAAAAAGAAAAAAAGGGGGTTGATGTGGTTATGTTCTTGGTGCATCCCAAAACCCAGATGCACAACAGATCTTTTTTTGGACCGAGAAAGCTAGGGTTAGCCGACCCCTACCAGTTATACAACCATATACCATTGAGATTTGAACTTGCAACGTCTCAACACAAGGTGATGTGCACTCTCCTGCCAGCAACCCCACCCTTTGGTGGGGAGCCCAGTCTGCACAACCAATCTTACACGTCCCAAAATAAAAATTTGACCAAGAAATAATTTGAAAATCAAGCCCTTTCAATTTTCTGCTGCCAAAAATATTCCTTACATTTTGTAAAACTGTAAAACACCAGACTCGCTACACATTTTTTAAATGGTAATTTGCAATTCGGCTCAAACTTGGGTAGTGAGAGAAAGTGCTCTATCTGCAAGGCTGAGGCCATGTAAACAATGTTGGGCTCATGCCATTGAAATTAGAAAAAAAGCACAAAACATTTGTCAAACTATTGAGTTTGAACATAGGCCCTAGGGGCAGGATCCTAGACTCCTCGGAGTTTTACCTCACCGGCGTGATGACCGGCGGTATGGCAGGCTGAACCAGCGCGACCAGGTTTTCATGCCAGGTGCACATAGTGACAAATGTTAAAAAAGACAAAGTATTGACAGCTAAAAACTCATGAGAAATTGATTTTTTTTTTAATATAATGTTTTTTGGAATTTTTTTTGGCAATAAAAAATAAATTTTATAAATAAATATAAATACAAATATTTGAAAATAAAAACCACACGGTTTTTTCATGATAAATAGTCAATAAAAACATAAATGTCTCCTTTAAAATGTGATATTTATGTTTTTGACAAAAAACTCACAAAAAAATACTGTTTTTAACTTTTGGGTAATTTTTCACGATATTTTTGCTATAATTTCATGAGATTTGTCACTATGCGAGTGCGGTTTATTCGGGTAATAAATAAAAAAAAATGCTTGAGTATAAGAAAAAGGACAAACATAGGCTATTTGGATATGAAAAAAACTTAAGAATGTCATTTGGTTGTTTTTCTCAATTCAATTGTTTTAAGTCCTGTTTGGATGCTTTGACGAGAACTTCATTGCAAGCCATATATATCCATTAAAAACTTGGAAATCAGATTCACGTATTAGAATCATAGCCACAAATTTCTCTTTCTTGGGACTTTCTCGACAAAGGAAAAATCTTGCAATAAATTTAATTTTTTTGTCTCCTCAAGAAGATATTAGGAAAATGTCAATACATTCAAATTTAAAATACAAGAAAATAAAAAAATATCTAAAAATGATTAAATAATATAAAATCATGATATATTGCAAAAAGGCCATATTTGAAAAATCTTGCAATATTGTAAGGATTTTCATGGCTCTGTGATGGTTGTGACTGAGGCTACATATTGGTTTATTATTAACTGGATCTATGTCGGCGACGGTCAAGCCCGTAGGTTGAATGCAAATTGGACCTAAGCCTGAATACAATGGCTCTGGATCCAGTTCTGAATAAAACAAAGTTATGACCTAGCGTGGCTTATTATGGTAAAAAGTAAAAACCAATTTCTCCAGAATATCTGTATAAACAGATTGGATCAGATTGAACGTGGACCCAGATGGGTGACTGTTTCCATGTTCCAGGTCCGGTCTGGATCTGAGTTGGCTTCTGACTCTACCCATCCCTCCCTGTTAGGCGCATTTGAGCTTGACTGCTAGCTGTGAAAAAAGTCATGTCTTGCAAGCTAGCACACTGGGTCAGGTTGGGGTCAACATCACACCCCCATTGACCAAGGTGGGTCCCACCATGTTTGCCTTCTTGTGGGTGCGAGGTTCTTTTTGGCTATTAGGCATTGATGGCGCACGTGGCAACTTCCTATATGGCATCTGACACCATTTTCAAAGCAGAGTGGGACCCACAGACCACGATCCTCACACGTGAGAGGGGAGCCCAGGCAGCCCCATGGGATGTTTTTTTCCCTGGGAAATGACCAACCAATAATGGCCAGAGCCATCCAACCAAAGAGTCAAATTTGGAGGAATACATGTGGGTCCCACGGGGCCTTTGGATGTGAAGATTTTGTCTTGGATGGCCCCACCACCAGTAGGGTTGGGAGATGCAAAGAGGGGTCACAACTGGGACGTGGGATCCACCTTCATTCACATGGATTGTGGACTTCCTGCCTTCATGGTAGGTCCACAATAAATGGAGAGGGTCCACCTTGTCGGGCTGACGTGGACATGTTTCCACTGGTTTTTTTGGTGTTCTAGTGAGTATGAGGGGATGGCTACCCTAATAAATGGATTTTTTTTTTTTATATATATTTACACCAAGAAACCACCTCGAGGATCATAGACCTAGCGGCGCTCGGTTTGCCTGTCATACTTATGGTAGCTGTCATGGCAGCGTAAAACTCAGTGAGCTTACTCCTTGCCCCAAGACCTTAGTATCGTGGTTTGGTTTGATACATGGACCCATTTTGCTTTCCGGACAATCCCACATAGGTGATGGATTAGTACAATAGTTTGGATAATGATCGAGGGGACATCTTGGCTAGGGATGGGCAATGGGCCGGGCAGTCCGATGGCCCGGGTTTGGGCCAAGGTTTTAGGCCGGGATACATTAGGTACTATGTTAAAACCCAACCCGTTATAAATGTGAGTCGGGCCTAGGCTTGTCCACTACAAGAAAAATGTTAATTAGCGATAAAAATAATTCATCGTAAATTTGCGATGGATTAACGAGAAAAAATTAGTTGTTCTTAAAATTGAAATTAGTTGCGGAATTTGCGACAGAAACATTATGTCTCAACATCCATCGCTAATTAACATCTGTCGCTAATTAGCGACGGAAACGTTCCGTCTCAAACTCTAGCGCAACTTCGCAACGGATGAGTGATAGAATTTTTTATCGTTAATCCGTCTCTAAGTAGCAAAGGATTTTGAGACATAATATTTTTGTCGCTAATCCATCGCTAATTTTTGATGTAAAATGATGCATCTAGGGTACAAAATTAACTTTGTTCTCTCTCTCCCCTCTTTTGCCGATCGCCGCCGCGCTGCTTGCCATCTCCGCCCCCGCTCTCCAGCGACCCACCGACCGCTCCCTCCGAATACCTCACTCCCTGTGGCCTCCCTTCATTGTTCCCCCCCTGTTGCTTCTTTCCCTCGGTTGAGCCGTCTCTCCAACTCACTGTATTTCAACCACCCAACGCCGATGACCCCCACTTCGCGTTTGGCCCACCCTCTCTGCCTCGTCGGCAATCCTCTCTGGTAGCTTCATCGGGCAACCCCACCTCCCTCTCTGGTAGCCTCGTCGTGCCTTTAAAAGGGCACAGAGGGCCGAACCCTCTCTGCCTTCCTCCTCTCTCTCCCCGACTGCGCCTCCCCTCATCCCTCTTCACCCTCTCTCCTCTCTCGTTCGACCTCCGGCCGACAGCCGTCATAGTCCCCCTCCCCCCCTCCCCATCTGCGACCCTCGCCGACCTCCTCTTCTTCCTTCCCCTCTTGTCTTCTTTCCTCTCTGGTAGCCTCACCGTGCCTTTCAAAGGGCACATATGGTTGAACCCTCTTTGCCTTCCTCCTCTCTCTCCCCAACCGCGCCTCTGTTATCATCGCAAAATTTTTACTTTTGCAAGTCAAACTGACCTTTGAAAAAGTTTTTGAAAATAACTCGCCTCCGTTTTAAAATGCGGGATAATTCCGTAGAATAGGACTCGCCTGTCGGTACGAGGTTCAACCGTTCCTGGTGCCTTTACCAGGGGTAATTGAACCAAGGATCAATTGTGTGCTTAGCTTTACTCAACTTGTCTAAATCATATTCTATTTCCTAAATGCACAAAGAATCAGGCATGTGCTATGAATTTCTGAAAATACATATTTGAAAACATGATGTTTGCTTCTGAGATTTGAAATACTTGAAAATTCTTGGAAAAGATGTTACTTGGAAAATCGTGAATCATGGTGAAAGTATTTCTGAAGAAAGTGAAAATCGATTTATAAAGAAATATAAGGATTTTGTGAAAATCGATTCTGAGAAATTTCAAATATCTTTGAAAAAACTTGATTTCTTTGAATTCAAAGTTTGAATTTGAAAATATAACTTAGAAAATCGAATTTTGAACTTTGAAAAATACTTGAAATATTATTTGAAAACTTAGAGTTTTGAGAAAATCGATTTTAGAATAAGACTTAGAACTTTTGAGAAAATTGATTTCTTTGAATTGAAATTGAAATTGAAATTTGCAAATGAATGAATTGAATGAATATGGATTTGAAAAACTTGATTTTGAGAAATTGAGAAATTCTTTTTGTGTTTTTGAGAAATGCATTATATTTTGAAGTTAGCCTAAGAGTGTAGGTTGAATGTGGCTAATACGAAGATCACAAATCTGGGTATCATTTGTATTCTGACTATGGCCATAAATATAAATTTCATCGAGTTTGTCAACTCCATAAGAGCTAGTGCACGTGCCATTTGTGTAGACCACAGTGAATTTATAAAAAAATATGCATGAATTGGGCATACATTGCAATTATATATCAAAGTTTAAGCTATATGCAATGCATCCCTATTCTAAGCAGAAATTGAAATTCTTATTCCAAAATTTACATTTAATTTACATCACTAATTGAATTTAAATGACTGAAAATAAAGTCTTCAATGTCCCTGCAAAACTAGAAAACTGGTTAATGAAGATATGTTAGCTTTTCTAGATTCATCCAGTAATATCTAGAAATTACTGGATTTTGCTAGACATAAGCTTTTTCCATGATTCTCTGATATAAACTTAATAAAATATGAAATAAAATTGAATAAATAATGGGAATAAGATTTGAAAATTTGAAATTGGGGTCAAAATGACCAAAATACTTCTGATAGCAAGACTATGGCCTTGAAATCAGGGTTTCCATAAAAATATTTTGTAAAATGCAACTTTTGAAATACAAATAAGGATAAATTAACTCAAATATGATATGACATGATCAAAAATATGAAAATTAGTGTTTAGAATTTCGAAATTTAGGTCAAATGACCAAATTACCCTTGATAGCAAGACTATGGCCTTGAAATCAGGGTTTTCTGAAATAAATTTTGGTAAAAACTTGGGATTTATGATTGAAATAAACACAAAATCAAACATGAAACACCCTAATATGATTCTAAACATGAACAAACCCTAAAAACATGAAATTACACATGAAAATTAAGACATATCCCAAATATCATGATTTTGGCTGTGTTTTTGGATCTTTGAGGGACCCTGTTTTGTAATTTGATCTATTCAAACATCAAATGAATTCCAAATTTCATAAAAATTGGCACCTATACTTATTATAACCCTAAAATCAGATTGGAATTGCAGAAATATATTTTTATAATTATTCCAACTCGAAAATTTCATCAAAACCCTAAAATAGGCTATTTTTACCCTTGGTTACAGACCAATTGCAATGTTAGATCCGAATCAGGGGTCAAATCTCCATGAAAATTTCTAAAATTTTACAGAGACTAACTAGACATAAAACCAGAGGTTTTCCTTTTTAAAGATCAGAAAAAGAATCTTTGGTTAGGGAGAAAACTTTTCGGCAATCTGAACTAAAATATAACAAATCTAACAGGGGTTAAAACAGCTACTTCGGATTGAAAATACATAAATAAATATCAAACTTAATTAAAAAATTTTGAAATTTTAGCAGTGAATAGTAGACATAAAAATAATGAAACTCCTTTTTTAAAGATTATGAATCAGATCTGTGGTTTGAGATCTATGGTCATTACAAGTCTGATTAGGGTTTTGATAAACCCTAACGAGTTTTAAATTTAAAATCAGACTTTCTGTCAGAGGAAAAATAATAAACAGAGGCTAAAAATTACCAAAATTTCACAGTAAATAGATCATCTCAACACAAATCCATAACACTTTACGGATCTCAAATCGGATATAGGATGAGAAAAATATCATAACAGCAAGTTACCCTTTTGATTTTAACAACGATTTTAAAGCTTAAAAATCCCGATTTGATGTTTGATTTTTTTGACAGAGTTACCGAATTCCAAAACCTCTGATTTTTTTACATTAGTTCATTTACACATCCATGTATCACATATAAACAAATCAGCAATTAACAGTGAATATTTCAATCCGAAACAGCATGCTCTTTTCTGTTCTAAACTAAAAGCACACAGAAATTTGATAAAACCTAATAAATCATGCTTTAACTAATGAAAACAATAATAAAAAATACCAAACAGAAAAACAAAATTAATTTTTATGCTAAAACACATATAATAAACATAAATAAGTAAAACAAATAAATAAACACAGGGAATCATTGGCTGGAATTTGATTTTACCTTTAAAACCATGGATTTAACCCATTAAAAGGGCAAATCTCATTATTTATTGGTTAATAACATGAAAATCGATACAATATTTGATTCTAACGGATTAGAATCCCTGTAAACACAATGAAACAGAGTTAGATCACTTTCTTGGACCGTTCTTGAGGTTCTTGAACTTGAATCCATGGTTTAATCCATGCAAGGGTAGGTGCCAATGGCTAAATTGGTGTTTAAATCAATAAAAGCATTAAATAAACTAAAGAAATTAAAAGAAATAAATACCTTGGAGTTGCAGCAATGAAGGAAGGGCTGGAGAGGAGAGAGAAGCTCCAAGAATTGCCAAAGAGAGAAATTGGAAAAATCGACCCCCCTTATGCTCCTTTTTATAATAAAAAATTAGGTTAAAAATCAACAATTTTGAAAACTTTGGACTCTCTAAGGGGGGGGGGGGGGATTTTTGGGTGGAGTTACCTATATGCCCTTGACCTAAATTATCCTAATTAATCCCTAATTAACCCCTAGCTAAACCTAAGAATCCCCCAAATGTGGCACCACTTGGCGTTTTCCCACATTGGTTTTTTTTCAAAGCTTTAACTAAAACTTTTTTAAAAACAACAATTTAAAACTAAATTTTCAAATGGGTTTTTCAAAATGGATTTTGACTTTTTTAAACTTCTAAAACTAACCAAGACACTGACTAACCCTAGTCTAGCCCTGACTTTCTCAAATGTGGCTCCACCTCGAGTGGACCCCACTTGAATTAAAAAAAACGATTTTAAAGCTTGAAATTGAGAGAATTTTCAAAAGTAAACTTGAAATTCAAAGTTTTGAAATAACATAGAGTTCCAACTGGGTCAGAACTCCTCTGGATATGGCGCCAACTGAGTGGGTCCACCTCAGGTTTTGAGAAATTTGAAATAAACGCTGAAAATAACTTTGAAAAGAGGTTAAAAATCAATAATTAAAATTCAAGATCTTTGAAAATAGTGTCTCAGGCGAACTGAAACTCTGGGTTGGAGTCCTGGATTTTTTGGACTCTGAGATTTTGAGTTTTAAAAGCCAAATAAAGGAATTTTTGAAAAGATTTCATCGAAAATGGTGAAACAAATCAGAAAATACAGTCAGGGTTAGACTTCTAACTCAATCAGAACTCTAAAATAGAGTCCTGGATTAACTGAACTCTACAAAATGACCTAATTTTTGAAAACAGATGAAAATAAATGAAAATAGAAGTAAAAACAGACTCTAGAACAGACTCCTGACTGGATTAGGACTCTGGGACAGAGTCCTGATCAGACTAAAACTCTAGATTTGTTTTTTGGTATTTTTTGAAAAACAGATGAAAGAACTTGTGAAAACAGTTAAAACAATAACAAATATTAAAATAAACCAGAGTTCTGATTCAACTGAGACCCTGAGGATAGAGTTCTAATTGAACTAGGACTCTCAGATTTTTGGATTTTCTGATAAAACAAATAAGAGAATTTTTAAAAAACAGTTAAAACCAGGATGAAATTGAAGTTTTGTTTCAGAGTCCTGATTTGATTAGGACTCTAAGAAAGAGTCCAGATTCGATCAGAACTCTAAGAATTTTGGTTTTCTGATAAGTAAAATGATGAAATTTGGGGCAAAGCTTTTGAAAACCAGTGAAAATGAAGTATAAAAACCAATTTTGGATAGAGTCCTGATTCGATCAAGACTCTGAGTTAGAGTCCTGATTTGATCCGGACTTTGGGATAAAACCTCATAATTTTGAAATTCTTTGATAAAAGTGTAACGGTTTTTGATAGATGAAAAGATTTTTGAAAGATTCTCTCAAAATTGAAATCAGGATCAGAGTCCCGATCCAACTAGGACTCTCTGAACAGAGTCCTGTTTTAACTAAAACTCTTAGTTTCTGACTCATTTTGAAAGATTTGATTGAAAATGGATAAAATAGTTGTAAAAGATTAGAGTCCTAATCCGATTAAAACTCTGAAGAAGAGTCCTGATCCGACTGGACTCTTGAAGAAGAGTCCTAATCCAACTAAGACTCTAGGATTTTGGCCAAAACAGAAGGTTTTGAAAGGTTTTCTCCAAAACAACTAGAAAATGTAGTAAAAAGTAGAGTTCTGATCCGACTGAGACTCTGGAAAAAGAGTCCTGATCCAACTAGGACTCTAAGATTTTAGCCAAAATAGAAGAAACTGACAAGGGATATGACCATAACTGGTTTAAAATCAGAATGAAATTTTAAAAAGGTTCAAAAAGATTCAAACAGATGAAAATAGAGAGTCTTGATCCAACTAAGACTCTAAATTTTTTGAGATTTTTGATAAATGAAGGAATCCAGAAGCCACACCACCTAAATGGGTCTCATTTGAGAATTGAAATCAGTTGAAACCTGAGTTTAAAAGGAATCCAGATTGTTTTCTGAGAAAACATTTCAAAATAAAAGGTCCTGGGGGTTGGAAAACGACATAATGTTGATTAAAAACCCAAGTTTTAAAATTAATTTTGAAAGAGAAGTTTTAAAACCTAAATCTGGATTAAATATTTTGAAAACAAGAGTGTTGGATCTCGAAAATGAGATGTAATGACATGTAATGTCATGCAATGCGATGAAATGATATGCTGAATGCATGCAATGATATGCAATGACACATGAAATGTGAGCACTGGATAAGAGTGAAAATTTGGGGTGTTTACAGCCTCCCCTCTCATCGCCTCCCTCGTCCCTCTTCGCCCTCTATCCTCTCCTGTCCGACCTCCAGCCTTCGCTCGACAGCCGTCGAAGTTCCTCCCCACCTGCGACCCTCGCTGACCTCCTCTTCTTCCTCCCCCTCTCGTCTTCCTTCCTCTTCGACAGCCTCGATCGCTCTCTTCTCCCCTGACCGACGTCGGTGACCTTGTCGTCAGTCATCCTCCTATTTCGGTAGCTTCGCTCTGCAGCTGACCCGCGGTCGGATCCCCTTTGTCGGTGAGTCTGCAGGTATATCGCTTCTCTCTCTCTGTCAAGCGGTGGCAGAGCCCCTGCCACCTCTTGATGGGTTGTTGCCCTTGCCGTATATAAATGTGCATTACAGGTGCATAACGGAGCAAAATGCGTGATGCTTAATGCTAAGCATCATATGCGGCTTAAAATGCATGCGAAAAGAAACAAGAAAAATGCAAATGCAAAAGCATGGAAATCGGGTAAATACCCATGGTGAGTAAGTGATGCAAGAGCATCACATGCTATTTATTTTCTTGGATGCAACACTTTCTTGCTCATACACTCACTTAGTTGTGAATTTTTATGACTGTTTTGCTGGAGTTTGGAGATCATGCTAAGCGCGATTTGAATGCATGAGAATAAAAATGTTCTTATTTTATAGTTCGAATTTTATGTTAGTCATGGTAATAGTTAGCGGGATATTGGAGTGTGTTTG
Organism: Nuphar pumila; assembly: GCF_984573655.1. Lineage (NCBI taxonomy): Eukaryota > Viridiplantae > Streptophyta > Magnoliopsida > Nymphaeales > Nymphaeaceae > Nuphar > Nuphar pumila. The sequence continues at coordinate 96,756,750 of NC_143258.1, forward strand.
CTATAGGTATATGTTTGATATTGTTGTGATATGAATGATTGAATGTATTGCAATGTTTGACATAACTATCCATGCTTGCATGAAGTTATTTTTTATTTGATTATGCATTCTATGTAAAATTATATCATGAAAATATGCTTAAATTAAATGTATCATGTTTGTGAATATGATTTCATCTTTCTAAATATCCTTGTGATATATATATATATATATATATATATATATATATATCAAATCATTATATCCACCATCAATGTATGATAAATTTGATATTTTTTTCATCGACGCATTATTATGATTCTCTTTTAACTGGTGAAGATAATATTTGTAACATTATAGTATAAAATGACTGCAAACCGTGAATGAATGTACCGTAGGATAGTTGATAATGAGGTGTCACTTGAATATATGGACGATGTTGACAATTTTATTGAATTTGCAACGACAAGTGTCAGTACAGTGGATCTCATCGGTCGGATCAGGTGCCCCTACATGATGTATAAGAACAATCGATTTGTAGAACCTCATGGCGTTAGACATCACCTATACAAAAAGGGTTTTGTGAGTGGTTATCATAATTGAACGCTTCATGGTAAATAATTTTGATGCACGGGTAGATGTGATTGCACAATAATCCATATGTAAATTTGATATTTGATGTCGCAGGACCATAAGTGAGTTTTGTTATGGGTCCTAGTGACGTATCAACTGGGGTAGAGGAAGAAACAATAAATGATGCAGCTAGTAGATTTTATGACTTACTTAGAGATGCTGATGAACCACTGTAGAATGGTTACGAGAGTCACACTATCTTGTCTGCAGTTCTTCAACTACTGAATTTGAAGTCAGAGTATAATTTAAGTCAATCATGTTTTGATCGTTCGTGCTCTATTGTGAAGGCTATGTTGCCCAAAGATGAGAAATTGCCACAAAATTTCTATTGTGCGAAGGTTATGGTCAATGCTCTAGGTATGAGGTATCAAAAGATCGATGCTTATCCAAATCACTGCATGTTGTATTTCAAAGATCAAGAAAATAACAGATCATATCCATCATGTGAGTATCCTCGATTCAAGCCAAAGACAAGAGACAATGCTAGCACAAGGTCAAAAAAAATGTCATACAAGTCACTCTATTACTTTTCTCTCACCCCTAGATTGCAACAATTGTATATGTCTTCGAGGACAGCTAAACACATGAGATGGCATGCAAATAAAGTTCGACATGCTGAAGACACGATCATGCATCTTGTTGACGCGAAAGCTTGGAAGCACTTTGATCGTACTCATCAGACATTCGCAATGAAAGTGAAAAATGTTAGGCTCGGATTATATACAGATGGATTTAATCCATTTGAGGGTAGATCAACCCCATACTCGTGTTGGTCAGTATTTGTCACCCCATACAACCTTCCTCCAAGCTTGTATATGAAGAGTCAAAATCTTTTTTTGTCTCTATTGATCTCTGATCCTAGGTCTCTGGGCCAAAATCTTGATGTATATTTAAGGCCATTGATTGATGAACTGAAAATAGTGTGGGATGACAGTGTTCTCACGTACGATGCCTACAAAAAATAAAACTTCAATATGAAGGTTGTTGTTCTATGGACAATTAGTGACTTCCCTACATATGGTATATTATCTGGTTGGAGCACACATGGTAGGTTGGCATGTCTATACTGTATGGAGGATACAAAATCTTTTAGATTGATGCATGGAAGGAAGCCGTGCTAGTTTGACTGTCACCATCGATTTCTACCCAACGACCATCCATTTCGACGACAAAGGAATGCATTCCGAGTAGGTACAACTGAAATAGAAAGTTCATCTACACGATTGTCAGGCATAGAGATTTTAAGATGATTGTGAAACTTTCCATATGGACTGACAGATGCCCGTAGTCTGACACCCTTTCTTGGATTTAAGAAGGATCATAATTGGACAAAGAAATCTATATTTTGGGAACTACTATATTGATCGACCTTATTGATACGACAAAATTTGAATATGATGCATGTGAAGAAAAATATGTTTGATAATGTGTTCAATACGGTAATGAATGTCAAAGAAAAAATAAAGGATAATCCGAAGGCTCGTATGGATTTAAAAGTAATATGTAAAAGACCAGAATTAGAACTCCAAGAGTATAATGGCAAAGTACTAAAACCAAAAGCAATGTACGTGCTTAGACCAAATCAAGTAAAACAGATATGTCAGTGGTTAAGACAGTTGAGATTTCCAGATAGATACGTCTCTAACATTGTTCAGGCTGTGAAGATAGACGAGAGACAATTATATTAGTTGAAGAGCTATGATTGTCGTGTCATTATGAAACAGTCGATTCTCCTAGCAAACCTATATTGGGGGTATTATCCGAGTTAAGTAGATTTTTTAGAACATTGTGTGCATCGGAAGTTGTAGTAACTGAGGTAAAGAATCTCGAGGATTATGTCGTCACTACAATTTGTCAGCTGGAAAAGATATTTCTGCCAGTATTTTTTAATGTTATGGAACATGTGATCATACATTTGCCATATGAACTTAGGGTTGGTGGTCCTGTGCAATATTGGTGGATGTACCCATTTGAAAAGTATATTTTTATTTATACTTTTGTCTCTGGTGCTATTGAAAATTTATTGTATTACAAGATGTATATTATTGACAGATGCATGTTTGACATAAAAAAATGTTCAAAATAAAGCAAGAGTGGTGGGTTCAATTTGTGAGGCGTACACTTTAGAAGAAATTTCAAATTTCTCATCTATGTATTTTGAACCTCACATTCCAACACATTACACTTACCCACCTCGTAATGATGATGGAGAACAAGTTACTGTGGCTGACAAATTATGGATATTTAAACTACTTGGGCTTGCCTTTGGCAGTTGTCAGTCAAGACTCTTGGAAGATCGAGAGCAAGACGCAACACAAATCTATATATTTTTTAATTGCTCAGTGATCGACCCCTATATTGAGTAAGTATACTTAATATGTAACACTAAATTCTCTATATGCGTACATGGTTCGGTAATATAAATATTTGTTAAGTGCAAACGATTTGATCTGAAGTTGCGAAGAGAACTTTCATATCTCACTGATTCAGAAGTATAGAAAGAACATGAAAATAAGTTTGGGGCATGGTTCAAAGAGTTGGTAAGGACAATGACATGCATTCTTTTTATGTAAACAACAATATATTACTTAATTGGTCTTGATTACAATAATTGTTTATGCTTGTAGGTCCACCATGGTGATGTTAATGATCAAGGAATATGTAATTTATAAAATGGTTCGACCAAAGTTGTGCAATGTTATAACAGGTATATCGTAAATGGTTATCGATTCTATACAAAAGACTATGGTATAAACAAGTCAACGATGAATAGTGGCATGTGTGTCAAGGATAACAGTTACGATAAAAATGAACTTGATTACTATGGTGTTATTGAAGAAATAATGGAGTTGACTTACTTAGTCATAAATAATACGGTAACTTTATTCAAGTGTCATTGGTTTGATTCCACAACAATAAGAGTCGATAAAGCCTCAGGCATTGGGGAGGTGAATCATAAATCAAGGTTTGGAACATATAAACCATTCATATTAGCATCACAAGCTCAACAAGTTCATTATACTTCATATCCAAATACAAGAAAGTCAGATAGAAATGAATGGTGGGCGGTTTGCAAGATGAAGTTTAAACTATACCCCGAGTATGATCAATTATATGAAGACAACATTGTTGAAGAGGGTGATTACTATCAATCATATGATATGTATGACTTCTCTTATGGTCACGATGTCACACACGGTTTGCATGTCACATCTCTATTGTCTGATAGCACACGTATGCAAGAATGTGATCCAAATAATATACCAAGTGGATGGATGGCCAATAAAGAGGAAGACGAAGAGGAGGAAGAAGAAGAGTATAAAAGCCAAACAAGTGATGAGGAAGAATACTCGAGCTAGTGAAATATATCTTGTAATACGTACCACATCACTTTCTCATATGCTCTTATGTTTGTATTTCAGAGACCATGCTAGTCATGGTTGTAATTAGCGGGATATTTTAGTGTGTTTGTTGCAGGTACATGTTTGATATTGTTGTAATACGATTGATTTGAATGTATTGCCATGTTTGATGTGATTGTATGCATGCTTGCATGAAGTTATTTTCAATTTGATTATGTATCCATGTTCATGGAATTGCATATCATGTTACATTTCATGCATACTCAGCATGTACATACACAGTTCATGTATAGTTATAAAACTGATTCATGTAGGACCTTTAAATCTTTATATTTCATGCATATGCATGTCCATGCTAAGATCAAGAGTTATGTAACTGATCCAAATAACATTTTTATTTGTTAGAATATGGTTCATGACGGTCACAGTAGTCAAGCACCCAGTGGTCGAGGACTAAGTGGAGGTTGTGGGACATCATTAGGTAGATGTCTTTGTGTTATATTTAAATATAGGAATTCATTATATTTTTGCTTACAGGTTGATATAAAAATTGTTACTTATTAATCATCTTTATAGGATCCTAGCTCAGTGATAGTCAGTCTCAGCCTTCATCTTCACGTAATGCTTTAATAGGTATATCATTTAAATAATTATACAGTTGATTAGTTTATATGTGCATTGTGTGAATTTCTAACTCATTGTTCTGTATATGATATTTTGTCTGCAGATGACTCACTTACACCAACTACTCATACACATCACGAGACAACGCCGAATGTAGGGTCTTCTTAGTCTAACATATGACGACTCACTTATACATGATTGAATTACTATGAAAGTTTTTTGACAACCTTAGAACAATATAAGCATGATTTCATCACTATGAAAGTTTTTTGACTGCCTTATAACACATATATGCATGATTGAATCACTAAGAAAGTTTTTTGACAAACTTAGAACACATATAAACATGATTTCATCACTATGAAAGTTTTTTGACTGCCTTATAACACATACATGCATGATTGAATCACTTTGAAAGTTTTTTGACAACCTTAAAACACATATAAGCATGATTTTATCACTATGAAAGTTTTTTGACTGCCTTATAACATATATATGCATGATTGAATTACTATGAAACTTTTTTGACAACCTTAGAACACATATAAGAATGATTTCATCACTATATAAGTTTTTTAACTGCCTTATAACACATATATGCATGATTGAATCATTATGAAAGTTTTTTGACAACCTTAGAACACATATAAGCATGATTTCATCAGTATGAAAGTTTTTTACTGTCTTGTAACACATATATGCATAATTGAATCACTATGAAAGTTTTTTGACAACCTTAGAACACATATAAGCATAATTTCATCACTATGAATTTTTTTTGACTGTTTTATAACACATATATGCATGAGTGAATTACTATAAAAGTTTTATGACAATTTTAGAACACATATAAGCATGATTTCATCGCTATGAAGGTTTTTTGACTACCTTATAACACATATATGCATGATTGAATTAGTATAAAAGTTTTTTGACAACCTTAGAACACATATAAGCATGATTTCATCACTATGAAGGATTTTTTAGTGCCTTATAACACATATATGCATGATTGAATTACTATGAAAGTTTTTTGACAATCGTAGAACACATATAAGCATGATTTCATCACTAGAAAGTTTTTTGACTGCCTTATAACATATATATGTATGATTGAATTACTATAAAAGCTTTGTGACAACCTTATGACACATATAAGCATGATTTCATCACTATGAGGGTTTTTTGACTACCTTATAACACATATATGCATGATTGAATCACTATGAAAGTTTTTTTACAACCTTAGAACATATATAAGCATGATTTCATCACTATGAAGGTTTTTTGACTGCCTTATAACACATATATGCATGATTGAATCACTATAAAAGTTTTTTGATAACTTTAAAACACATATAAGCATGATTTCATCACTATGAAAGTTTTTTGACTACCTTATAACACATATATGCATGATTATGATACATAACACATTTATTTGACAGCCTTATAAACCATGTATGCATGCTTGAATCACTATGACATTTTTTTGACAACCTTAGAACACATATATGCATGATTGAATCACTATAATTTTTTTTTGTAAGTCTTAAAATACATATCTGAATTCTGTTAATGTCCTTCACTTTATTGCTAGTCTATGTGTCATTCAACCATGTTATTTTGATTGCCTTAGATTAGGTGCATTGCATATAATTTATTTCATTATATTTTATTTATCAATACTAACATTTTGGTTCTCTTGTAGGATGCTGGAGATGATCAGTGTAGAGGAGATGATGGAGGCATGAATGAAGGGGCACATCGAGACAATGAAGAGGATGATGCTCTGAATCTTGGCGATGATTAGATTCATGTATTGAATTTGTTTCACGTACTTATTGTTTCAAATGAAACTCTTTGTATATGTTCACTTGTAACTAATTAGAATTTGACGAGGATTATAGTGGGTTGTTAAATTTGTTTCACCTGCTTTGTATATGTATTTTTTATGTGTACTTTGTTTTTTATACACAAGTTATATAAATTGTATAACGAGAAATTTTTTCTCGATATTTATATTTCAAATAAATTTTTTTATTGTTTTTTTTTAAATTTCACAACGGATTAGCGATGGATATTATCCGTCGCTAATATCCATCATGAATTTAGTGACAAATTAGGGATGGATATTTATTTGTCTCAAAAACTAAATCAGCCGATGTTTAGCGACTGAAACGTATCCATCGTTAAATTTTAGCAACGGATTATCGACAAATATGTATCTATCACAAAACCAAATTAGTCCTTATTTAGTGACGGATCATGACATTTGCTAATCTATCGCTAATTAGCAATGGAAGTAGCGACAGATCAGTTCTGTTGCTAATTAGCGATCATGAAATTTTGATGAATGCTATCCATCGCTAAGCCATCGACAATCCGTCGCTAAACGAAGTAGCGACGGATTATCGATGAATAGAGTTCGTCGCTAATCCCCATAATTCTTGTAGTGGGTCTGCCTGATGAGCTTGAGTTATTTATTAATTTTTATAATAAAAAAATCAAATATTGCATAGCAACTTGGTAACTATTGTTATTTACCTAATTAGTTATATTAATTTTATTCAAACTAAAAAGATAATTAATTAGGTTAATGAAAAGTTGAGAGCTTGTTAATTATTACTATTTACAAATAGATTTGGGTTGGGTTGGAACAAGCCCGCTTTGCCATGGGCTGCTCTTCAAACTTAAGTCTATTAAGAATTGGGTCAAAACCCGACCAGTTAGTAAATGGGCCGGGCCACACTTAAAGCCAGGCGGGCTGATCGATCGAGCTCTAAACGTGCCCAGGCCAGCCCAATGCCCACCCCTAATCTTGGTTCTTCTGTAGCTAATTCACAACTAGGCTAATTTTATGGATTGGATCCTAGAACAAAGGTTTTGAAAATATTGCTAAAAAATGATATTATCATTTAATGTGTTCGTAAAATATCATGATATTATCATTTAACTGAAAGATTTCATGGTTTTTCCATATTTACTTTTGATCAACATCTAGGAAAAAGTAATGTTTTTTAAATTGTCTTCCTTGTTTTCTATATGTTTGTTTGTTTTTACTGAAACTTTCTTGATAAAAAATCATAAAAGAAAATTAAAAGAAAGTCACATATATACAGCCAAATAATTGCCATTTGAGGATCTGATTAGCCAAAAGCTGGTCAACTAGCCTAGTTTGACTGTCTCGCTAAAACAGGTAATGTGGATAAGGCAACCGCAGACCCATACTCATTTTCAAAGATATCATGGTGGCTCATACTAACACTCAGTATAACATATGGGTTGGATAGGTTATCCTTTGCAATATCAACTAGATATGAATATGGATACGACTCATCTCAATAATTTTTTCTTTTTTTTTTTAAGACCCAAGGGGTTTGGTGCAGTTGCATGGGGCCTAGACAATCTGACGGGCAGTCTAGGTTCAAATCCCATGGGCGTCACTCCCCTGCATAAGCCGAAGCTTGACGACTCCCTGAGGTTGAGGGTAAGCACTCAGAGTTTTAGGCCGACATGGACAGAGACCGTATGTACCGCAGGCTAACTGAGCCAGCGCAGCTAGGTCTCTGCGCCTGGGGTGGTTTATCTGAGTAAAACTCTTTTTTTTTTTTGGATAGGCAAGCTGGAGATTTATTTATTTATGACATACAAAACGACCACTGGGATGGAGAGCCAGTCGCGCTGGATTTAGCCTGCCGTATGTATGGTTACTGTCTCAGTAGCATAAAACTTTGTGGGCACACCCCTCCTCCTTAGGGAGCCGCCTTGCTTCAATTAATGCAAGGGGGTGATAACCATGGGAATGGAACCCCAACTGCTTGTCTAGCGGCCTAGGCCCATCCCCACTGCACCAAACCCCTTTGGGGCAGGCAAGCTGGAAGATAACACTGAGGGATTCAAATCAGAGACCACTGGAACCCATATGTTTCTAGAGAATATGAAGTCAAAATTATAATGCATTAGGCACATAGAGAGATCTATTTGGTTACAGACATAGTTATGGGTTATCCATAATGTACCCAATCTATAACTAGAACATATTTGTGTCTTATTGTTAACAAATGTTGATGTGGGACTATATAAACTTGGCCCATCCCAGGGCAGTTCTCAGCCCAAATTTTGAAATACCCAGGTGGTTGATAAGCCGATTGGTCATGAGACGACTTGGCTCTTGCCTGAGTCAATGAAAATAAGCCTAGTTGACTCACTATATCAAAAGGAAACCGACATGCATGTGCAGTAGCAGTTTTGATAATCTTTTTTCAATGTAAAAATATCTTTGTATCATGAAATTTTGGTACATTGTAGTATGCTGTTGATTTTTCATGTTCTTGGAAAACCAACTTGCTTGTTGCAAAAATAAGATTCAAAGCTTGGTTTCTTCTAAAGAATACATTGTAGGCCATTTATTTTTGAAGCCCTTAAAAAAACCAATTTTGCACATCGCAGAAACATGATGCAAAGCCTGTTTTCTACTAAAGAAACTATGCAAATCACGTCGATAAGGTAAGATCTACAAAGTACATGCAAAAGATTAGATTGTATATACAAATGACTAGCAAACTTTTATCGATTCACTACATGGATGGAAGGTCAATAGCGGCAATATATCTCACTGCTATTGCCCTATTTCTCACCACTACTGCTATATGTTTATAACAATGAGAATTCTTGCTGAGAAGTCACCAAAAAAAGATGACCTTTGTTGAGTGATAACGATGAAATTTATAGCTCATCATTAAAGAGTGAGCCAACACCAACACCAGTGAAGAATCTCGCTAGAACGGGAAACACCAATAATGGCATGACAATCTTTAAAGGTGAGGTTGTTTTCACAGCGAGATAGGATATAATGGCAAGATCCTTGGCTCGTTGTTATAGGCGAGATAGAATTAACTCGGTGTTATAGGCCATAACGACGAGACAAGGATCTCGCCTCTCGCTGTTATAGGTTATATAAACCTACAAATAAAGAACAAAAATTTGTTGAAAATTAAATATATTCTACGATATGCTCAATCAAATTTTGTAATCAATTAAGGAATATTATTGCTTTAATTTTACATTACAAATAGTATCTAATATAGTCATCGTGCACTTACAAAGATATTTTCCACATTCTAACAAGAAAGACATTATTAATGTAAAAGCATATGAACCAGAGTCAAGATTAACTGAAATAACAAGATACAATATGCACCAGTGTAAAAGGCTTGAAATAAACTTCCATGAGCCTAACATAAAGGTCAAAAAAATAGCAGCAGTAAATATAAAATTGTGATCTTAATCAAACCTGATAGAAAGTACGATTGAAAAGGTTAGAAGTAATTTATGGGCCTCATGACTCAACCAAAATACCGTTTGTGTTGATAAGAATAACAAGACACATGACACAAGTTCAAAAGCTCCCATATTTATTCACCTAATTGAAGTAGTAAAACTTGATCAGTGTTAATTCATGAGATTACTAGAAGGCACGTGAACAAGCCAATAGAGCCAAGCATCATGCTAGATTGTCACAAGCTTATTTCTTGCATAGGCCAGTCTTTTCTTACCGTCGCAAGCTTTCTAGTCGCTCACTCACAACTAATTTGTCATGGGCATAGAATGCTTCTCAAACTCGCGATGCGCCAAACTGCTCAATCTGGCCAGTCTAACTGCCAAAGGCCGCGTATCAACACTCTTTCATGTGCTGAATCATTTCATTGGCCCTACACACCACCTTGTGCGCAGCTGCCTAGCAAAAGCTGATCAAGCACATCTCCAAATACGTATTCTATGTAGTCCATGTTACTTAGTGTATAGTCATCCCATACCAGCTATCACTTTCGAAAAAGACACAAACTTGCCTTAACCTTGTATGACATGAAACATATTATGACTCCATGCACATACCACAATAAAACCTTGCCACTGAAGGAACAAGTTCTTGCGGCTTCTAGTCCAAAAACCAGTTGATGATTGAACACCATAGTGAAAAGCACCACCCAGACTCATTCGTCGGTACCTAGGCATTCACTTGCCTAGCTCTGAGTCACCATACTCAGTTGAAATCACCTAAGGTGATTTTTAGGAAAATTAACCCTAACCCACACGCACCTCGTGTGTCTAACTGCTACGCATAGGACTTATTCCTATAATATGAGAGGTCATTAACCAAATCTCCAAAGGAAACATCCTCTGATCCACTAGAACTACTTAACTAAACAACGCTCCACATCTGTGTTGCCATACAATGATGCACTAACAATGATATTGTTGCCTATTGCGTGCCATGCTACCACCGCACATCACCGATCAAGCCAACACATACTATGCATTCATATAATTGATTCATTTTTCACTCAATAGAGCTCTACACTACACATGCCCTATTTTGAAAGTTCGGTCTGAGACATTCTCCCCCACCCAAACCATTGTCGTCCTCGACAATGCTGGTACAGGTAAGAACACAGTCTCAACTGATATGTTAGTTTTCCTTTATACTTATCTTTGGTTTACTTTTTTTTTATCCTACTCAACTTATTCTGGTTTTCATCCATCATCATCGCAATCTTTAACATGCCAAGTTTCATTCTTTAATGCATCTTCGATCACTTAAACAACAGTCTTCTGCTTCACCAACATCGAGCATAATTCTTTGTTTGAGGGACCTCAGTGCAGTTCTATATACAAGCAAGTCATCATCGCTTGCATGACAAACTTGTCGTCTTTATGCTCATAGTTGGGGTACCTTTCAACCTCAACAAGAGTAATTTCAAGTCTTTCATGGTCCTTACAGAGAAAGACGACCACCAATACATGCCATAGAAATATCAACTCCCTTAGGCACCAACTTGTGGTTTCCTAGCGGTTCAAACTAGTCATCAAGTGGGGGGACGCCTTCTTGCGTATCACCCCAAAGTGGTCCTTAAAAGTGTCTTCATAGGCACTCATCCTCATAAGGGCACATTGGCCCAATGTTGCAACTCTCATCTAGAGTCAGCACGTTGTAACTCTCTCTCGAAGTCAACAAAATATTTATGCATAAACCAAACCAATGAAACACAAATAACAACTTTTTTGCACACACAATCCACAGAGAAACTGTCAATTCAATGGACCAAAATAATGAGCATTCTGCTTAAGATGAGCACTCCGCTAACTCACAATATTGGGAGAAAATATAGAAGCTTAGTTGAGTCTTTCATACCCAAATATGCAAATCCATCCAACTGAATCTAACATGCATTCTCTACATGTACAAGGTAAACGTCACGCTTCACCTGCGAGCCTAATGCACAACTAGTAAGAGTTTTTGGCTTATCTATTTTTCCTTAGCCAATTGAATAGCAACCTTACACTTATGCTTACCATGGTTAAGATGTCCCATATCATCCTGCCAACATCTTGCTTTTGTGTTCAGTCAACAATACTTCAGCTGCATAAATTTACGTAACCAAGATAAACCTTCTCTGTCTTCTTCAGTGTTGCACACAATGAACAATAAGGTCTTCATGAATCCTTTTACTCTGATGCCAATTTGTCACATGCATATTTCTTCAATAAGCTAGTGCGGCACGACGGTCCTTCCTTACCGCCGCAAGCCTTCCAGTCGCTCACTTGCAACTAATTTATCACAAGCATAGAATGTTTCACAAACCCGCGACATGCCAAACTACCTAATCTAGCAAACATAACAGCCAAAGGTTGCGTACCAACACTTTTCCATCTACTGAATCATTTCATTGGCCCAACATACCACCTCGTGCGCAATTGCCTTGCAAAAGCTGATCAAACGCATCTTTAGATGCATATTTTGTGTAGTCCATGCCACTTAGTGCATAGTCATCTCATACCAGTTATCACTTCTAAAAAGGATACAAACTTGCCTTAGCCTTGCATGCCATGAAGCGTATGGCGACTCCATGCACACACCACAACAAAATCTCACCACTAAAGGAACAAGACCTTGCGACTCCCAGTTCAAAGACCAATTGATGATTGAACACGATAGCAAAAAGTACCACTCAGACTCATTTATCGGTGCCTAGGCATTTACTCGCCTAGCCTCGAGTCACCATACTCTATTGGAATCACCTCACCTAAGGTGATTCTTGGAGGAATTAGCCCTAACCATAGGCACCCTCGTGCATCCAACCAATACATGTGAGACTTATTCCTACAACCCGAGAGGTCCTTAACCAAGTCTTTAAAGGCAACATCCTCTAATCTGCTAGCACTGCTTAACCAAACAATGTTCCACATTTGTGCTACCATACAACAATGCACTAACAAGAATATTGTTGCCTATCGCGTGCCATGCTACCAATGCACGTCACTGATCAAGCCAAGACACATCTCTTATTCTTATAATCGATGCATTTTTTACTCAATAGAGATCTGCACTGCACATGCCCTATTCCAAAATTTGGGTGTGGGACATACAAAGTCTCAACTATTTATCCTGAATATCAAGGTGAGCACGATTTAGTCAATCAAGCCAAACAATAGTTGTTATTATTATTCTCCTTTTTTTATATCCTTTTTTGCTTTTGATAAGAAATGAAAGGACAGATAGGAAAAGGTCATGTTACAACCCCATGACTCACACACACATACACTCAAGCATGCACAACAGTTCGAACATTGAACATAATAACAAGTATTAGATTAAAGAAAAGTTGTCCAAAGCTTGCACGCTTGGCATGCTTATTTCAAGCATGCACAAACTCAGCTTCTCAGCCTAGTTCTCAAACATGAGCAAGCCCTTGTTTCTTACACCCAAGAAATCTAAGGTGAAGCCATATGAAGTTATGAGAATCCATTTTAATTGTAGATCAGGAGAAAATGATTAAAAAAATCCATATGAATATTGATGAAACACCACACTGCATACTACATAAGAGATAATGAGATAGTAGCAAGAACTGAAGCATTTAGAATGGATAGACAATTCTCTATGAAAAAAGCAAAAATTATATAACTAATTACATGTTCTCGGATTCAGATATCCATCAGATTCAGTTGTAAAATCCTAAACCAAATCTGAATCCAATTTACTTTACCAAACCCAACTAATCAAGGTTCAATTCAGGTCAGGATCAGATGCTCATATGATACAATCACATCCCTAAAAAGAATCCAATGGATATGTATTTTGACAAACCTGGAAGGAAAGGTTTGCATATAGTGACCCAAAATCATCAAGGTTTTCAACTTGTTGGATCCATATAAAACTAGAATCCCCTTAACACTTTGAATACATGGAAAAGTATTGATTACAACATAAAACATAAAAAAAAAATCATAGTCATGAAAAAAGATATTCCATGGCAAATAAATCTTCACACATCCATAAGGAAGCCAGTATCCAAAAAAGTCTGATTTTTCACTTGTCAAAAAAGGTAAATTTTCATTTCTATACACTTCAATGCACATAATCAAATCTAAGATGAAATATATCACCTCCTTGTATAATTATATTGCCTCCTTATAGAATTGTAGTTTTGAATATCCAGATAACTTCCTCAACTTGGCAACTGCATATGCATTTTTTAGCTGCCACAAAGAGATGTAAACCCAATACGCCACAAATTTTAATGATTGCATTTTAAAACACCAAAATCAGCAAAAGAGAAAGGTCAGACAAATCTTGCTCAAGTTAATAATCAAATGCAGTAAAACTAATTTGATTACAACATAATAAAAAATTTATTTAAACACCCATACTTCAGTTTTGGAAAAAATGCAACCTAGATATTTGTTTTAAATTTTAAACATTTGTTCCACACCATATAACAGGAAAGAAGAAAAAAGGTAAATATGTGGGAAACAAGAAATCTAAGAAAAAAATATTAGCTAGCTTAATCAATGTTGTAACCATATTGACAAAAGTTTAAAATGGCAATTTATCTTCTAAATTTTTTTCATGAGTTTTTGAAAAATTCAGAATAAAAGGCAAGATCACACCCTTACATTTCTCTTCTTCATACATCAAAAAGAGAAAAACACAAAGATCTCACTCCCAATGCCAATTTACAAAAAAACATAACACAGAAAACCACTAATAATAACATCAATTCACAATAAACCCTATCCAGAAAAAGAAAAAACCCTAACAATGTAGACAAAAAGTTTCAACTTTGGGATAACTCAGATAAATCAGGAGAAGATTGAGAAGGATCCTCACTCAAAAGTGATAAGAGATAAGTCTGTGACAATACGGTGGAGAGAGGGATTGCAATTTCTAGGGAAAAGAAAATAAGCGGAGTGAAAGCAAAGAAAACCCTAACAATCATAGAGAATCTCTCAATTTTCAGATGATTCAAACATAACCAGATATGATTGAGAATGATCCTCACTAGGAGTAACCTGAGTAGCGGTGGCAAAGTCCTCCGGGGGTAGAGATTTTAATTTCTCGGTGGAAAAAGCTCTGGACTTGATGGTGTCGAGCATGAGCTTGTTGATCTCCTTGGAGAAGCTCTGGACATGACATCAAAGTGTTTGGAGAGGACGAAGGGTAAGGAAAGCGTGTTCATGAGTTGTTGGATGATCGCATCCTGCGTTACTTGGTTTGCAAAGAGAGAGAGAGAGAGAGAGAGAGAGAGAGAGTCTGAGAGAGAGAAAGATAGAAATATAAAAAGGGTTTGTCAAACCCTTTTTACAGATGTCACTCTATAATGGAGACATAACTATTGCAGTTATAGAGTAAAATCCTATAACAGCGAGATCAAGATTGTGCTATTATTGATCTATAACAGTGAGATCTTCTAACTGTTAAGTGTAGCTGTTAAAGTGTTTTAAAAGCAATATCTAACATGTAGAGAATCTCACTGTTATATATATATATGTCTTTATCGGCGAAATGTGTGCATGGGCAAGGCATTCTAGGGGATATTCAGCTTGCCGTTATTGATGAAGCTAACAGTGACAAAAATCATGGCTATAATAGAGTAATAACGGCAACATATTTATGTTCTTGCTATTACCTATCAATTAGCAGGGATAAAAATCTCATTGTTATTGCTTTATTAATAGCAGTGAGATTTTTTCTCGCTAGAAAAAAGTCACCGCTATTGACTCTCATCCTTGTAGTGTTTAAATAATATGGCTGCTTGATAGATGAAATATTCATCATTTTTGTTTAATAAACACAAATGAAAATGCTTATGTTTGATTAGAGTTGAATCTGGATAGTTTTGAATCAACAAATATCCTTTCCTATAAAAGGGATGAAGACACTTATTTTTTCTACTTTCATTATGTGTCTAGATACAAGTATATTACCACCAAAATAAACAATTCAGTTTGGCCTATGAAATAGTTCAAATAGAAGCAAACACATGTTGATTCAAACCATCTAGCCAACTCTAAACTACTATGATCCACCATGACATGAACCAAATCCAACTTATGATTGAGTATGAGTCATGAATAATTCTTAGATTTTGATGTAATTAACTTTATCATAATTAGTTAGATGCATAATTTAACCACAGTTGAATAGGCATACTCCAGACTAACTAAACATGAAGCAGCCTGCTTTCAACTTGGATTTGTATAGTTCAGGCCATAGTGACAAAAGTTTAAAACAGCAAGTTATCACTAAGATTTCTCTTGTGAGATTTTGAAAATTTTTATTTATCTCAAGTTTGTTTTGGAAAAATATCAGCAAAAATAAATTAATTAATATTTAATAACGACTCCCTGGGGGCAAGGGGTAAGCCCACAAAATTTTACGCTGCCAGGACAATGATTGTAAGTATGGCAGGCAGGTCTATGATCCTGGTGCAGTTTCTCAGTGTAAATAAAAAAATTCATATTTAATAAATATCAAGCAAAATAAAAATTTTAGAAAATTGTATGGGTTTATGGTCTTGTCCAAAATTGAAACTTCTAAATAAAATCATTTAAAACTTCAAAATATGGGTTTATTCTATACATTGGACTTTAGGAGACCTTTCTTATTCTCAACTCATTTAAAGCATTTAATTTCCAAGACAGATTTTAAGAAACCGTTTTCTATTATCAACACTTTCCAAAGTCGCCATGTTGAGAAACTAGTTTTATGTTTTTGGTGGATCAGAGGAAGTTTTATTAATAAAAAAGGCGAGAGATGAATTAAAAGATAGTTTACCGTCGCTATAGACCTTCGCTTTGGAAAAAAAACACTTTACCAGTAGTTACGGCTTCAGCCGTCACTAAAAACTGTTTTTTGCAAAGAAATAAATATTTAGTTTTCCCATGAAATTTCTTTCATATAGGCCCGGGGTGGGAGGTAAGAAGGGATATTCACATGAAAGGAGGAAGGTGGTGGGAAAACTAAGGCTAACTTCTCAATATGACACTTTTCACCATGATGCTTGGATGTTTGTTTGGGGGGGGGGGGGGGGGGGGGTTGAATAGCCTGGTTGTATAGCCACCAGTAGGGCATGTCTACTGGAAAGGGGTGGGTAAGGGGTCCTTAATCCCCCAGCTTGATAATTCAAAAGAAGAAGAAAATATGGGAAATATATGCCAGCTCAATATTTTCCTATAAAAACTACATGAAAACAAAATAGGAGTTGTTTGAAAGAAAATTATGCGGTAAATGTAAGAAATTACTAGTAGATACCACGATGAGCAAGTAGACCCATTAGCATGGGAGTAAGGACCCCTGCCTGTAGTGTATAAAATTAACATCCAACACATCACACAACCTCTAGCAGATAAAAAAGGATCCCATGCTTTGATATAGGGTACAAGTGTTCCTATGCCTATCCTATCCGTCAAGCTGATGCATCTGGATGGCTAGGATCAGTCCTCATCCAGGTGAGAATGTGGACCAATTCAAGCCGTTGGTTGGACACCATGGGCGGGGACAATAGTTTCTTCACTAGCCAAGAGCAAGTCCGTATACAGTGCTGAAAATGTCAGCGCAGCCTATTGCACGTATCAAAGAAGCGCACATCTGCAACAGTCTTTGGTACTTGCTTGTGAAAGCATGAGAGTGCCATTCTTTAGAAAGCCAGTCACCGGGTCAGGCTTGTGACTCACTTTCTCAGGTAAGTGGGCATCAACTCTCTTAACTATCCACCATTTTCCACCTTGCACTCTCAAGTAGAGCTTCCTTTTTCTCGTAGATCTAAGAATACTAATGCTTTCTCAAGTGCTTGCGAAAGCACTGAAAAGAAAGAATATATTTCTGTTTGATCCAAGTAACATTGACATATTTCACTTCAAGGCTTGCTAAAACTTGGGATGCAAATGCTTTGGATCCAGAACAGCTAAATACATGAGGATTAGGATAGGAATCAAATCCCAAGTAGTCAAAAATTGCAAAACCTTCATCCTAGATACAACCGATTTGCTTTCCTAACTAAAACTACAACAAATGGTGAAGCTGAGATCAAGCTAGATAAGTACCAGTGGGTGCTCAAAATCTGACCTACTTTTCAAAAAATTTATATATTATTTTGTATTTATCTACAAATAAATTTATTGAATACTAGAAGATGAGCAATATATGACACAAAGTCTGCTCCAAACTGTTCAAGGCTTCAAGCCATTAAATACAAACATTGAACTACAAGCTGTTCAAGCAATATACGGCACAACTTCAACTTGCACGCTATTAGTAGAAATACTGCCTCGCTAGAAATGTTGCAGTTAATAAAAAACAAGGTGCTATAGTGGCTAGCCTGCAATCAAACAATTAAAATATCTGGCCGACATATGGAAGGAAGCTGCTGCTAACATTTAAGCATACCTTCTTTCTAGGTCCAAGTATAGTTTCATTCCATGTAGGACCACTGGGCACCATATCATCACTCAGGACCAAGGAATGTTGATCACTAATTTGATCAAAACTTCCAAATAAAACAACCATAAAGCATAATAAAATAGAAACTAGACAATGCAAATTTCTCACAAACAGAACAGCCAACATTACCTTAAGATGAAGCCAAGAGAATGAGAATGAACTCATTTCACTCCAGTGATAATTTAAGCACTAATGAAACTAAAAACCATTGTCAAATTAGCCGCAACTCATTACAAAATTGCAGCAGTTTTTTTTCCAACCTGACTTCATATTCTATATCCAACCTGACTTCATTTCAGTGTAGAATTGCTGACAGTTCAGCAGGATGCTTCCAAATTGAAAGTTGAACAAATTTTAATCGGAAATACATTGAGACAGAGCTAGCTAGAGTTTATATCTTCAAAATTCCACGATCTCAAGCACCATCACCACTGACAAATAAAGTACATATACACCTTTGCCTTCAAAGTACAATCACCATCAAATGCACCTGCAGAAAAACTATAAATAACCAAAATTAGAAACTATGACAGCACGTTCATACAATTCAACTAATCTTGAACTACTCCATCA
This sequence comes from Nuphar pumila, assembly GCF_984573655.1. Lineage (NCBI taxonomy): Eukaryota > Viridiplantae > Streptophyta > Magnoliopsida > Nymphaeales > Nymphaeaceae > Nuphar > Nuphar pumila. Next base: position 96,775,707 of record NC_143258.1, read on the forward strand.
AGAAGCGATCATTCCACAGGGCTCCAGCCTCCACTCCGGTTAAGTCATACAAGCTTGTTCTAAAACGCAGCAATGTCTATTAAATATCTATGGTAGTTGATATTCAAAGACCACAAAAAATTTCATTAAAGAAACCTATGAGATTAACACCAAGATGATGAAGAAGCAACTCGTTCAGATCTAGATGAGACAATATAGTTATAGGAGAACAAAATATATGAAGTTTTAGAAGCAAATTAGTCTACTTCATACGAAAGGATGTAGGAAATGGTAAAGAAATTTCAACATCAGTAAGCAACGACACTTGCGGTTATCTCCACAACAATATTGATGGTATTAAGGTTGATCAGATCATTAACTTTTCAGGAACAGTGCAAATGGAAACTAAAACTAGAAGACCATGGACGGTGGTGCCAAAAGCCACCAGGGCCTTAATTCCCTCACCTCTGTTATGGAAAAAAAAGTCATACTTGTGACAGAACTGGAACATTGCTAACATAAAGACAGAATCATTCAGCATTGAATTCTTTTACATGTAAATAACTCTTGAGAAAATTATTTTGGCTAATAATTACCTATGAAAATCAGTAGAAAGCATTAAAGATGGGCTGCAGAATAAGCTCAAATATAAAGGAATCCATTTTATTACCTTGGGGGAAAGATAACTTCATTGTTGTTGAATCATGTGACAGTGAGAACTAGGAGCTTTTTCAACTCCCCAATTGTGACGTGATTAGAAAGCATAAACCCGGGCTCAATCAGTCGGATGAAATAAATTAATGTCGGGGCATATATCCATTGACATGATTTGAGGGATTCATATTTCAAACATAAGGTACTAACGTGTTCATTAAAAGATGCAAGAAAGACGCAAAATAGTGAACAACAAAACTAGTTAATAGATGTTCAGCTGTTAGTACCAAGCTGACACCGGCAACTGCCCTGCTGCTGTCAGCAAAGCTGACACATATGGAGGAGAATAGACGAGAAAAAAAACAATAATAGAGAAAACTGATAAAAGACTATTATGATTGATGCATGATGTAATTAAACAAGGGGAATTACAATGAGAGGGTGGTGTATGTCCCCCCCCAGATGAATCCCACGTCTGTGTTTGGGGCTTTGAATGAGCACCACGTATACAAGCACATGGGGCTCGTATTCCCGTGTATGTTGACATAACTTTGCATCAGACTCTGGTGTTGTTGAAAAGACTTAAGTACCCTTTCTTGCTATTCTTCTCATAAAGTGATGGTTTGAGAAAATGACAAAAATGCCCTTCATTCAAAAAAGAAAAAACAAACAGTTCAAAAAAAGGACAAACATGTCCTCCATCCAGAAAGTCGAGGATGATGTTGACTCTTCAAAGTCTTCTTCTTTTTCCGTTCAAAAAAAGGACAAACATGTCCTCCATCCAGAAAGTCGAGGATGATGTTGACTCTTCAAAGTCTTCTTCTTTTTTCTCTGTTCAAAAAAAAGACAAACATGTCCTCCATCCAGAAAGTCGAGGATGATGTTGACTCTTCAAAGTCTTCTTCTTCTTTCTCCGTAAAACACTGTAAAACCCTCTCTCTCTCTCTCTCTCTCTCTCTCTCTCTCTCTCTCTCTCTCTAAAGAAGAAATCAAGGGAGGCAAAGAGTTCTCCCTGGAGAAGGCCATGAACATCAACCCTCTCACTCACTCTCCTTTCTCTTTCTACTTCTGTGCACATCCAACAAACGATCCTACATTGCTCCATCAAACACCGACTGACCTGCACACTGACTGTAGCATCGTTCAACTTGAAAAGTTGTGGAGTCTGATTCAGAGTTTTTGCCCTTACAGGAGAAGGATTTGGGGGCTCCTCCCAGCGTGGGTAGCATCGTTCAACTTGATTCGTTGTAGAGCCTGATTTAGAGTTTTTGCCCTTACAGAAGGGGGGTCCAGGGGCTCCCCTCCGACGCGGATCCCATAGCGATTTGTAGTATTTTTGAATCTCACTATAGCGATTTGTAGTATCTTCCGCAAATCGCTATAGCGATTTATAGTGGTTTTGAATCTCACTATAGCGATTTGTAGTGTCTTCCACAAATCGCTATAGCGATTTATAGTGTTATTCAGTAAGCAAATCGCTGTAAATCGCTACCCGAATTAGGACCAATTTGTAAGGGTCATATCTCTCTAACCGGAGGTCATATTCCAAATCCATAAAAAATGGTGTCTTTGTTATTGAGTCTAGTTTATTCCTGTAAATTTTAAGCAATTTCTATTGTCATTTCATTCTCCATTTTAACTAAAAACCAGACCCTTATTATTTTGTGTTATTTGAGTTGCACAACACCATTCTCGTTTGACATCCACATATTAATTCTGGCATGCTCCCTGTTGGATTTTTCATTGATTTCTTTCAACCTTGCTTGGAACAAACATATGTCTTTCTCACCACGACATTCTGTGCATTTTTTGACAACGACACCCGGGACCCGTGCCCGGGGGGGAGCCCCCGGACCCCCCTCCTGTAAGGGCAAAAACTCTAAATCGGGCTCCACAATGAATCAAGTTGAACGATGCTACCCACGCTGGAAGGAGCCCCCAAACCCTTCTCCTATAAGGGCAAAAACTCTGAATCAGGCTCCACAACGAAACAAGTTGAACGATGCTATCCACGTTGGGAAGAGCCCCCAAACCCTCCTCTTATAAGGATAAAAACTATGAATCAGACTCCACAACTCATCAAGTTGAATGATGCTACCTACGCTGGGAGGAGCCCTCAAACCCTCCTCCTGTAAGGGTAAAAACTCTGAATCAGACTCCACAACTCTTCAAGTTGAATGATGCTACCCACGTTGGGAGGAGCCCTCAGACCCCCCTTTTCTGTAAGGGTAAAAACTTTGAATCAGACTCCACAACTCTTCAAGTTGAATGATGCTACCCACGTTGGGAGGAGCCCCCAGACCCCTCTCCTGTAAGGGTAAAAACTCTGAATCAGGATCTATAACTCATTTATTTGAATGATGCTACCCACGTTGGGATGAGCCTCCAAACCCTCCTCCTGTAAGGGTAAAAACTCTGAATCAGGCTCTACAACAATCAATGTGCAGGTCAGCCGGTGCTTGATGGAGCAATGTAAGATCTTCTGTTGGATGTGCATAGAAACAGAAATAGAAGGGAGGGAGAGAGTGAGAGGGTTGATGTTCATGGCCTCTTTTAGGGGAGATTTCTTTCTCAGATAATCCTGTATTGCAGAGACTGGGTCTTAAATAATCATCTTCGGGGCACTTAAGTCTTTACAACCACCCATTTTCAAGAATCGTCATTTTTTTTTCTACACCAATGGAGGAGAGGGTACTTAAGTCTTTGCAATCGCATCAAACTCCAACGTTAATTAATGCTGACAAACATGGGGATACGAGACGCACATGCTTACATACGTGGGGCTCTTTGGGACCCCCAAACATGAGATGTAGCTAACTGCCCTGTTCGGGGGGGGACATATAACCTGCTTCGAATTACAATAGAAAACCCACTAAGGGTTAACAGGAAATAAGAGAGTGCACAAGCACAAAGATAATACAATATTCAAGCAAAAACAATCATAAAAGCACTACAAGTGCACACAAGAGCCACAAAGTACAAGCACAACACATTATATATATATATATATATATATATATAAGAGAGAGAGAGAGAGAGAGAGATATTTACCTGAAAAATGCTTGGAAAAGCATTAATGGATACAAGAATGAGACTCAAGACTCAAATGGGCTGGTCCAATTAGTTAGCCCCAATGACTACAAATATATCCGTTGGGACCAATGTTGTAAGTATCACAATATGTATTCTAACGATGCACACTCATATCACGATACAAGTATGTATCATATTTGTATCGAGTGTATCATAGGATATACTCATGTATAGTACCGTACATGTACCATATACTTCAAGCATATTTTAAAAGGGTAACAACTTTTTTTTACTTTGGGTTTTAAAGGCCTTTCTAAGATCAATTTTTCTATTTGTACATAAGCAATTAGAAGAAAAACCATGCATCTATAGGAGACTTGAAAGCGTTTTGGGGATATATTCTTGCACAAGTAAGAACTTTTGTAGTTTTCTCGCATAAGAGTACATTTTCACTCAAATAAGATGAAGTACAAAATTAGTTCTTTGTTTTATTTGTATATGATTGAAGTTGAATGAGGGTAAGCTCTTTTCTTTTTTTTATGCTTTTAAAATATATTACATCACTTTTACTTTTTTATCTTTAATCTTATTTTTTGTACTTTTAGAATTCAAAATTTATCCCAAAGTATTATAGAACATTGTTTTTATATCTTCATAGTAATTAGATTTAATAATATGTGTTCTAAAAGGTCAATAAAAGGTGAAGGTCAAAAGATCTTGCACTGAAATAGTGTACACCACACTACTACAGAAAAAATGGGTTTTACCCCAGCTACCTTTTCATTGGCATTATATATTTTAATTAAATCTAGTGAATATATGAGATTTATTGGCGAATTAGGTATCTCCAGTAGTTTTCCTGGTGCACTTAAGTTTGTGCGTCAAGAAACAAACTTTTTCTCGCGAAATCAAGTAGTGCGCCAGTAAAAGTAATTTTCACTGGCGCACTTTAAAAGTGTGCCAGTGATCCCTGTTTTTTTTCCTGATATGTTTTAGCCGGACGACTTCCCTTTTGAGTTTTGACCCTCTCTCTCTCTCTCTCTCTCCAAGACTACAACTCGTCGTCAACCTAAATCTAGGGTTGGTTTTCATTTTCTTCCTTCCCCACTTTGTTTCCAATCTTGTTGGGATCAATCAATCAAAGAGAGTTAGGGTAAAGGTCTCTCAGCTGGCGATATGGCGGCAGTGGCGACGGCATCGGCGAGGAAGACGACGATGGATAGCTACTTCGACACGAAGCGGAAAGACGACGTCCGGCGGGCGAACATCCTGGCGGCCCGGGAGGTGGTGGACGTCGTCCGCACCAGCCTCGGCCCGAAGGGCATGGACAAGATGCTCACCACCGCATCCGGCGAGGTCATCATCACCAACGACGGTGCCACCATGCTCAACAAGATGGAGGTCCTCCAGCTCGCCACCAAGATGCTCGTCGAACTCTCCCGCTCCCAGGACTCCGCCGCCGGCGATGGCACCACCACCATCGTTGGCTCCTTCCTCAAGCACGCCCTCTCCCTCCTCTACCGCGGCATCCATCCCACCCTCGTCTCCGGGTCCTTCCACACGGTGCCTCCGACAAGGCCGTCGAGATCCTCTCCGCATGGCCATCCCCGTCGCCCTCCCCGACCGCGAGTCGCACGTCCAAGCTGCCACCACCACCCTCAACAGCAAGGTATCTTTTCATTTATTAGTATGAACAACCTGAAGATAATGTGGTTTCACCATTTAAGTTCCTTTTGTTGTGTGTGTGTTCTTGCATTTAGTTTGTAATTTTAAGTATTTTCTCATGGGCATTTCGGAACAGCTTGAAATTAATGTGAGACTTCTAATACATTTATTAACACATCTGGGTGTTTGAACTTTGGATGCACCCTGCCTGCTTGTTTTTAGTTTTATGCTCCCATCCTCTTGATTAGTGTCTAAGCCAATTCCTTCAAACTACTTGTATGTGATCACACCGCTGTAACTGAGTTCACATCACTGATCTGCTTCTTAATGGATGTCAACATGTAAGATCGTCTGTTGTTTCCTTTAAGTACCCTGAGCATCATAATTTTTGTATTTAATAATTTAATTTTAGTTTTAGTTTTACTTTGTACTTTCTGAATTTCTCTTGTATGCTCTGTTTTCGTTGGCCACCTCCAATGAGCTTCAAGTCTTGGCCTTCCTGCTAGGAAGTGTAGTGTTCTATGCTTCAGATATCTGGTAAAAATTTTGTAAGAGTGATCATCTCTTTCAAATTATCTTGTTAGCGCTAGAATATTTCCTCGAACAGGTATTATGATGCTGGTTGACACAGTCTTAGCCATATTTACTCTCCTTGTTTTTATATTACAATATGAAAATCTCTCATAATTCATGTGCAGAGCGTAGTAAATCATCTGTAGGTTTTTTTAGATGAGCATAGTACAGATCCCAGCCAAGGGAAGCTAATAGATTGGAGGAAGGGCCTTGACATTATTCAAGGAGAAACCATTTTAGTAAACATTCTCGCATACATTGATAACTTTTCATGTTTGATGTATTCAGAAATATCTATTATATCCTCATTTTGATTTATTAACTACGGTTCCTTATATCTCGTGAGTAGCATGTCGGAGTGTATGGGGGTGATCACGAGTATGCAAATCTCTCATGGGGGGCCGCTCTTGTCGCCCGCCTTGCTGTCCAACCTTGCACCCTTGCGAGGGGCTCGGCAAGTGCATGTCGAACGACGATGATTTCTCTTAGCTAAGGAGATTCACTACATCAAACTAGCCAATGACTTAAGTTGAGGGCCAAAAATGACTTTTCTATCATAGTGAGGATTCTTCGTGAAACGCACGCTGCACTTTGCGGGACTCGCAGGTGCCAAAATGCAATATACCCCTTATTCGGTGTGTCTCTGAAATTTGATTCCCACTCTAATGTAACATGTAGAGGCTATATGGGTCAGCGGTGCAGCAATCCAACAAGTGCACAAAATGGGCAGTCTTTCTGGTCAAAGGTGCTTATTTATTCATCTTATTTTTCTTTAAAGATATTATCGTTAACCTCCTTACAAACTTTGCTGTGCATTCTTCATATAATTCCATTCAAAGAAAGTCTTGTCATTGTGGATAGTAGGTGATTTGCCCATTTGAATTTTGACTTAACATTATTACTCATCTAAAATAGCTTTAGTTTGTTAATAGGATAGAAAGCTTCTGAATAACCTTAAAATCACCTTTAGTTCAATTTAGTTATTCTCTTTGTTAGATACTTATTAGGTTAGTCATAAATTCTTTCTAGTGAATGAGAAGATCTCTATGGGTTATGTGAAGTACTCTTGCTAATGAATTACACCGTACAATGATAGCTAAACATGGTAGACACTACCAGCAAGATCCTACTAATTTTGTGAATCTTTTCCATTTCCTTTGGGTCCTTCATGCACTTCAAATAACTGATTATCTACCATGATGTGCAATTCTATTATGAGTCACAAGCTCTACTTAGTACTTATAAGCTGTGTATTTCCTCATATATGGTAATTGTGGGAAGTACTCTCCTTTCTCAAGACTTTAATCACTTTTTATTTGTAGATCTGGAGCCATTACAAAGCAAACACTGTTAAGGGACTTCTAGATGGATGTACGAATTCAGAAAAAGGTCCCAAGTAGAATAACTTGCCTCAAGGCGCATTGACATATATCTCTTTTAAATGTCTCATGTTTTATTTTTTTGCTCATTGTAATCTCTCAGTTTTGTGTTACAGATATAAGACAGTATTTGTGAAAAAAATCTCAGTTTTTAGACGAGCATGTTGCTCTCTTTTTGGTTATAAGGTAACATTTTCACTATTTTATTCCCTGTTGGAAGTGGCTCTAATGTTTGTTGTGATGGATCTGTTTTTTGACTTGTTTAAGGTGTCACGGCATGGGCTCTCTTGTTAGCCCACTGTTGTGCACATCTCTGAGTTATTTATGTGCAAATTTGATCATGACATCTTCATTTATGAATTTTTTGATTTGGGGGACTTCAATATGATGGTTGCTTGTAGATGCTATTATTAGTTCACTGTCTACACTCATCCTTTGCACCCATGCATGTGGATGCTTTGTTAGTTTCTTATTTTGTTTTCATCAATAATTGTTATTTTACAACAGGTGTTGTTATGCTTGTTTAGCTATAACTGCACATTTAAGTGGGTTATGTAAATTTGTGCAGATTGTTATGGATGATCACCTACATTCTAATGGAATCCCATATCATTTTTAACAATTGTATAGACAATCAGACTTGATTTGTTACTATTACATATTATATAACCATCCAAATTTTTTCCTCCTTTGTTGGATGGCTTCCTGGTAGGGTCACACTGTGTCAGTGACAGAGTTAAATGGTAAATTTACTACATTTGGCCATAATTTTTCTTTGGCAGTATCATAAACATTTTCTTCATAAAATCTGTGTTTTCACTAGCTCTGTTACTTGCCATGGCCATAGGCTTTGGCAGTTCAGCCAGAGAAGATTTTTATGACTGCCTACTGGCCATTTCATCAATAAGCAGAGGAGCTTAGTTGAATTTTTCCAACATAATTGTAACTTGGATTCTAATCTACTGATCAAGTGTCCAATATAAATTGATAAACTGCATTAGCTATTCTGATTCTTTGATTTTATGGATCTATGTTTTAGATGCTGCAGGTGCACTTCACAAGCTGGTGCAATGAATATGTTGATTGAGTCAAGAGATTCCCAACTGAATTGTAGCAAAGAGTATGATTGATTTTTTATTCTTATTATGTGTATTAAGTTCTTATAACCTGACATAGAAGGTATTAATGCCCTTCTCTTCTGATACATGTTTAAACACATAATGATTGTACGAAATATTCATTCTAAGAAGTTTTCATTTTGTCATCATATTGTTTAAATTGAGGAAGTTGTATCAAGAGAAGTTATACGAGGAAATCTTACACATAAGCAAGCTTAAAGTCATATATCATCTCATAAGTGCAGTCAGTGGTAATCTTTTCTATTAAGGCATTTGCCCTAAGGCATAGAAACTCCACCGTAAAATTATGTATACATCATATTCTTACTGATATTTGCGTTAAGCTTCTTACTAGTCTTACAGAAGATGACAAAAGAAAGGCACGAGTATGTACAACATTTGCAGGAGAGAAATTACGAAAGGTAGTCCTTGATTTAGAAGATGAAGATGACCCATCATTATCTCAAGTCACTGAACGATGCAATAAACAAAGGAAATCATTGAGCTGAGGTTTGATATTGAAGATGACTTTTATATATAAACATATATTTATGAACTCTAACTTGCATGCCTTTCCCCTTAGTATGGCATTCTGTAACTAAAAAATGTAATTAGATGCGTAGTTGCACAACCAAATGAGTGATTGTTAAATGTTTAATGACATATTTATGTTTAGTTAATCTTATTACATAAATATATTGTGTTCTTATATTCTATGATTTTTTTATTTATTTTTTAGATTTAAAAAAATAGTAACATTTAAAATTTTTTACGATACATATATATCTTACTTCGGGCCTGACTGGTTGTGATATCTCATAATTTTTTGTCTATTTTTAAATTTAATAAATATAATTGTTATTTAAATAATTATATTTTTGATGTCTTAAATTAATATAATATATATAAGGTATTTATAATAAGAGATGACGTTGATTTTGGACACTGATATGGATCTTATACTCGTTAACAGAGATCCATGATCCATATGGGTGTGGATAAATAAGTTTAAAAAAATGAATTATAACTAAATAATTATAGTAAATTTATATATATATATATATATAATATATATATATGTATATATATAGAGAGAGAGTTTGGATAGAAAGGGTTTCTATTTCCTTAAGAAAATAAAATATCTTCTATTTTCAAAAAAAGATGTCCCTCTATAGGAGTCCTTGTGTTATAAGATGGGGTGTGAGCCTCTCTCTCTCAACCACGACATCATGTGGAAAGGTGATCGCAGTGCCTTCTACTTCAGTGTCTCCTTCATCTTCCTCTTCCTTCTCCATTCTTTCGAATCACACAAGGTATGGGTTCTTCTCTTATTCTAATCGACAAGGGACTGAGCATGGATCGAGTCACATATGGTTTTAAGAGAGATCAAATATGTGTTTTCATGCACAGATTTTTGATTTTCTAAATTTTGTTTTCTTGACTGTTCCAAATACCAATATGGCTTTAGGATTTAGAGGGGCCTAAACATTTCAATCTATGGAAATTTTAATGCTAATTATGTTGTTGCAATTGTTTGTGATGTGATCAATTTATATCAAATCCAAATCAATTGTGTGAACTTGATTGGGTTAGAATAGATCAGCCTTTGCATCCATTCTTAAATCTGATTTGTTTTGGTTAACTAAATAGTGTATTGAAAATCTGATCTAGAAATCAATTTAAAAATCTTATTTTGTTGAAGATCCTACAATCTGAATTTTTATTTAACCTGATTAAATCTAATTTCTCTTTAGAAATTAGTAAATCTGATTTGTCTTAGATATTTGGTCAAACTAAAATCTAATAGATGTTGAATTTAGTCAGTTAGAAAAAATTGGATTTGTGGCATAAGTCTAAATTGCTTATTATAATATGCATTCATTCACTTGCCATGAGTATGCATTGATTTTATGTACAGAAAACATAAATTGATATATCTATGTGTGATTGATATTTATCAAAATTTGCAATGCCATTTAAATTTCATTAAATTGTGTAGTGGTTATGTGTGAACCACAGATGGATCTTTGGAAGCTAGGTGTATGTGTTGTTCTTGAAATAATAAGTTCTAAATACATTGCAAAATTGTTTTATATTGTGTTTGAATTTATTATACAGTTGAAATTGACACGGCAAAGACCCAAAATTAGTTAATGCATGTTTATTTGTATAATTGTTCTTGTGTAAAGAACCCTTAAATAAATTAAGAATGATATAAGAGACCAAATAATATAATAATTATTATTCCTTGGTGGCCCTATGAAATGATAGAAACCTAGGATGACGATCATGGGGGGTCATGAGTTGTTGCGTCTTAGTATACTGAGTAATGTCATCTAAGGTGAGGATGCCTGATGATGTCAGTATGACAACCTAGGGTAAGGATGTCCCTGTCATCCCGACATTGAGTGAGGATACTCAATGTTCTGGCCTAGGGTGAGGATGTCCAACGTCAGTCGAGGGACATGTATGGGACCTAGTTAATAAAATACAAATTATGTGTTTGAAATACAGTTGCAAACTGCCTTGGACCTTGAGAATTTGACCCATTTTTAATAACTGTGGATCTTATAAAAGATAAAATTTGATTTTGTTACATTGGCTCATGCATCCTTAAAAGTTTATTTTAGCAAGTAGTTTTTGGTTATTTTTAATTGAACTGCTTATTATGCAAGCATGTTCTGAATATGAATTGCTATTTAGAGCTCTCTTAAACTTATGTTTGGTTTGATTTATGCTATCTTCTTTATTGTTGGATTTTGAGAGGGTCTCATACGTGAGATTCAGTTCTTACCTCATTTTTAAAAACTTGTTTTAGGTATTGAGGCTTAGTGATGACGGGATCAACTTATTGCAGAGAGAAAGGTTATGATATGGTGGACCGGATTCTAACAATTTTGGAAAGTTATTAGTTTGGAGAATTTGTTGAACTCTAAATAGAGACTATTATATTAAATCTAGTTCAATTTAAATTCATGGTTTGATTTATTCTATGTATAGGATGTATGTTAGGTTGTGTATATTAAATTTGTGATGTGCCTCAAATCCTTGGGATATCTTTCTGCAATCTTTTAAAAATTATTTATTCATTTAAAAAAAAATCTATAAAATTTTGATGGTCAGTTTGCGGTTGTTACACTGATATAGGTTATGATACACTACTTACAACCTTGGTTGGGACGATTAAGATTAATGTACTTTTATATGTATATACGTATATATATATATATATATTATATATAATATGTATATATATATATTATATTTTGTCAAATTTTTTTACTATGTCTAGCTATTGGAGGCTAGTTTAATGGCTAGAAAGTCTCTCTCTCCTCCTTTACTCTCTCTCTCTCTCTCTTGTACTCTTTTGCTATATATATGGGTGAGTAAGTCCTTTTATAGCTTGAGAGAGTAATGAGTAGTATTAGATATTTCATGTATGCTTTGAGAGTTATGTAGTGAAGAATTTATAAAAAAAAAGAATTTTATATTTTATTTATATTCTATATTAATAAATATATTCATTCATATTTAATATGTTTTACCTTTGTTGTTATAGTCTTATTCAAATGTGTTAAGTTTAAATACTTGAAGCTCTTTTTGGATGCATTGAGATCCACGCTATTTCATGACATGGTATCAAAGCTTGACATTTTGGTCTTGGTATCTTATTCATGTTTATTCTTCAAAAGAAAAACTCTTAGTTGATGTATGGCGTGGACTCGATAATCTTACGTTCCAGTATGTGTTATATTTAGTGAACTGTCTATGGTAAAATTCTAAAAATTAGTTTTTTATTATTTTATGTTGAAAATTTGAATTTGTCTTTCAAATTAATTAAAATTAAAGTTTTCTTTTAAA